>NC_056737.1:1075498259-1075628259 GCF_019279795.1 Protopterus annectens
GAGGCAACCAGAGTGCAGTTAACACTTGACAAAACACCTACTCAAATCATAGCTAGCTACAGACTTCCAACCATGACTATGGGCACCCATCACATCTATTGGGCCCTGCTGTAATCTGTTAGGATTCAACTATCTACTCTGCTCCTGGGTGACTTCTATGCCACCTGAACATAAATGCACAATGATCCCTCAGCTTTGTCAATGGCAATGCAGTGGATCAGCCAGTCAGCACTCATATGACAGGTGGAAATATCATGTACCTGGTCCTAACCAGTGTGAGTAGCCACTGTAGCACTCCTACAATTCCATCCTCCTTGGTAATATCTGACCACATAGTCCTCACTGTTCAGGTCACCATCTCCCCTGCCCCCCTTTACAGTGTCAGACAGAAGTAACTGTACACAAATGACTATAAATCCCCTCAGAGCAGGTAGAAGTAGCTGTATAGCCAACATCCCATTTGTTGGCACTAGCAGCAGTGTCCAGGCCCACTCTACAATACTATGTGGGCACCTACATAGCTGTATGGACCCAGCAATACCTGACAGGACAATATCATCCTCCTCAAGGTAGAGTAAATGCCCATGATGGACAACAGTAATACACAAATACCATAATAGGTGGAAATAATTGCTGGATGGGCCAAGAAGGAACAGGTGCCTCATTAGAAGCAATGTCACACTGGTCTGTGCAAGCAAATAAAGTCACAGGTGATTTACCTTAAAGATATCTTTGAATGCAAATTGGACACATCCACCAAGGCCAGTCACTAGGCCTTCCACACATGTGTCTGCAATTCAAGAGACAACACACAAATCTGATCTGTAGTGGTGGTCAATAACACCACATACACATATGGCATAGATATAGGCAACTGGCTAAAGACAGGTAAACATCACCCCCCCTGTCACCCCATTGGTACACGTGTGCATGCACAGCACCTGCCCACCTCCCCTCATCATCAGGAAGCAGGTCCGTAATGCCCTCTCAAAGGCAACACACAAAATTCCCCATAGGCCTGATACCATCCCTGGCTGCATCCTACATGAACACAGGCATGGACTCTCAGATCCATTTTGCATTGTAGTCAACCACAGCCTGAGCACCAGTGAAATCCCATCTACACAGAGGACAGCCACTGTCATCCCTATACACAAAGGTGGAGCAATCCACCAAACCAGGCAATCATATGCACATCAGCCTAATTAGCCTGCTCTGCAAGGGTATGGAAGGCAATATCAAGGACATTATGAACAGGGACATTGTCAACATTGAAATGCCTGAGCCCACACAGCATGGTACTGTCAAAGGGAGATCAGGCCTGTTAAACCTGATCAACCTCTCTGAAGTGGTAAATAAACACAAGGCCAAGGGGAAGATGGTGAACAGTGCCTACCTTCATCTAGCCCAATTCTCTCACAATAATCCCCAGGTGGTCAGGATACATACGCCTACACAGCTAGGCACCAAACTGTATGTTACCAGATGGGTAGCTAACTGACCCAATGATAGTATCCACTCAGTCAAAGTAGTGGAACCCACCTCTAGCAGTAGATTCTTCCAAAGCAGTGTACCCCAAGGATCTGTCTGGGGGCCTCTACTGTTTGAGATATATGTATCTGAGGTACAGGACAAAAGCAGTGGTCTGTGGCTGACCAGGTGTACAAATGCTTGCAAGCTGGCCACTGTCTTACATTCCCCTACTGATGTGAGCATCCCCCAAGAGGCACTTACCCAATTAATGACTGGTGCAAGAAGCATTACCACAGATTGAATGCCAGGAGAGACATCATTCTCCCTGCTGTGGCAGATGTCATCCACACTAAGTAAGACAGTAATAATGTACTGAACATGCAATCAGGTGTGAGGCAACTTGTGCACCAAGGTTGGTAGCAACCTGACAGTTTCTGACCATGTGGGCACCATTGTATGGAAGGCTGTCTACATGGCCCACCTCACAAATATGGGTATGTCATCCAGGAACCAGGAGGCCACAACATCCCTGTACTCCACTCTCATCAGACACATTACCAAGTACAATGGCTCCTTTGGCATGTACCTCACCAAGCAAATACAGCAGTTGCAGAGACCACAGAGGTTCCTGACCTAGCAATTCAAGGGTCTGCAACACCTATCCTATACAGGTAGGCTGAAAGCCTTGTCCCTGTACTCAGTCTCATACAGAGTGATCATAGGTGACCTGTATCTGGCATACAGGATCATGTCCAAACCAGCCTTAATGGTGTTTCTGCATATCTGTAGAACAAATTGCACTCATGCATCATGCACACAAGGCCCTCACCTGGTCTGTGACATGTATAGTACTTGATGGCAGGATAGTGTGGTGTCCCACACAATGCACTGACATAATGCACTGTCTGTAAAATACAATCCCTCCCCATGTGTAGCAGAGTACGTGTTTAACCCTCTGGAAGAGGAAGCTGGATGACTGCATGGGAAATGGATGAGACACCCCTGGTATCCTGCGTGTGTTCCAGCTGGACAAGGGAAACAGGTGCTGGCTTGGACGGGGCATGGGCGAAAGTCTGGGCCAGGCTTATGAGGGCATCGGGGACAATAGCCTGGTATCATCTTATGAGGCTATGCACCTAGTACTTTACATGTGTCCTGTATGTGTTGCATACTGTCCTGCAATGGTGTCTGGACTGCATCCCTGTGAGTCTGAACTGTGTATGTACTGCAGTGATAGTGTATAGTCCTGTCCCCTCATCAGTTATCATCACATATCGGTACACCTTGTCAGTGTGTGTGGTCTGTATAGCAGTAAGTCAGCTCTTACAGTACGTTCATAAGCACTGGGTGACACTGTATAGCTCACTTCAATAGCTTTTACTGGGCCATGATTACCATTCTGCTACTAGGCCCATCACACAGTAGGATTTTGTCACCCTTTGTTGTGGGCCAGACAGTAGCAGTTATAGAGATGGATTGTGGCAGGTAGAACTACCGTAAGACTGTACCAGGAGTGTATGCATGTGTGTATGTGTGTGTGTGTGTGTGTGTGTGTGTGTGTGTGTGTGTGTGTGTGTGTGTGTGTGTGTGTGTGTGTATGTATGTGTGTGCATATATATATATATATATATATATATATATATATATATATATATCAGCAAACATATTGCAGGGTATTACTTTACATATGTTGTGTTCCCCTTGCAGGGGAACATATGGGTTGGTGTCCCTCCCCCTTACAACCTGATGTCAGTGTCTTAGCGGACTTCCGTGATGATGGTGGTCATAGTGAGGCACAGATGGGGTCGTCGATTCCTGGACCCGTGCCAGTGTTTTGCATCCCACTTTCACCCACCATGTCCCCATACACAGTCAGTATGTTCACACATACCCAGTCCCCAGCAGCCATGGATAGTGGAGAAGTTATGGGTGGTGACATGGAAAAGATAGTGTGTTGAGTATGGTGAGTGTGAGTGTAGATGCCAGCCATAGGCAGAGAACAGGTGAGGTCACACACAGATAGACAAGGGTGCTCAACAGAGTATTGTTGCCCATCATGCTCCTGTTGCAACTGCCATGGCAGGTGTCACCAGACACATGTTATGGTCCATCATGGAGGCACAGACCCACACTGACTGCAACACCAGACAGATGCTCAGGGTCATGCATGCAACACTCTCTGCCATGCATGGAGATCTCCACGGCAGTTGTGATTTGATATGTCTTCCTGCCAATGTTGTGGATAGACAGTGGAGTGAGACATTGTCACTGCTTGACTGTGCATTGTCTGTGCTTGAGCATGTGGTGGGAGTAGGGCATTGACCAGGCGGACATAGGTCGGCGACATAATCAGCTGTGAGCCCACATGGCCATGTACATTCACAGTCCTATAGTGGCAGTACCAACAGCACTACTGGAGGGAGGGTGCTGTCCACAGCACATCAAAGCAGGCCATACACACATTGTCCTGGCCAGTCTCATCAGGATCGCAGATCCAGCAGACAGCAGTCACCATCAGGGAGTAGTACTGCATCTGGCATTGGGCCTGGTGATGCCAGTGATACTCCTGGCAGAACCGGTTACCCCATCCCTGCCAGGAGACAGTGAACCATACATCCTGCCATGTACAGTCCACAGCTTTCCAACATAGACCTGTGTCAGGCATCCACATTGCTTGTAGGTGTGCTGACAAGCACTCACATATCCCTATCCCAGGCCAGTCACCACCAGACATCTACAGCTCCTCTGCATGGCCCAGTTGAACATCACCCCTCCAGACAAACACACACACACACACACACACACACACACACACACACACACACACACACACACACACACACACACACACACACACACACGTCAGCCATGTGGTCCAGCATAGGCATCTGGCAATCCAACACCACACCCTATGCATGTGATGATATGTGTGCCACAACCCTGTTATCCATACCATCGATGCACAGGCATGTTCATATGGGTCTGATGCACAGGGTGATCCTAGTACAGTGTAGCAATGTCATGCTGTGTAAGGTGCTGTCTGCTGGCTGTGGTTATAGGTCCACATTGAGGTGTATGTACCTTGTTAGCTATGATGCACTATTGCTGTTAGTACTGCTGACTGACTGTAGTGTCATGTACTGTATTCTGGTTGTGTTTCAGGCATTTGTGTGTCTGTAGGCTGTGGGCCTGCTGGCAGTAGCAATGTTGGGTAAGGCAAAGTGGTAACACAGTCACCTTTTCATAGCCAAGGTACAGCTGTACATGTACATGTTTACTAGGTGTGTTTACATGCAATATTGTGTGAGGGACTATTGTGGGAGACAGTGTGACCTTGCATACATACCCTTGACACAGCTACCTAGCCCACATACATGTCACCTGTGTGTTCTGTAGGCCTGCAGGCTCACACATACAGGGATTACTTGAGTACTGGCACTAGGTCCCTCACCAGCTTAGCCATTACATTCACTGCAGCATATTCAGCTATCAGCACCTGCTGCCTCTGCCATTTCTGTTGCATCCACTCAACTGTCATGCAGTTAATGAGGGTTTGCCTGGTACTTTGTATGACAGATTTGGGTTCTGTATTCCTGACACAAGTCAGCCTGTGTTAGTCTAACTTGACAATCACCAGCATGTAGGTCTGCTGTCTCATATGCATGTCTGGCCTCTCGTGCTGGTATTGCACACAGAGTCATAGTCCTGTACATGGGGTAGCTGATGAAGGGCTGAGCACAGCCCTAACTTGCACAGTCTTATGAACAATAGCGCTAGATACATAACACAGACAGCACAGCAGTACTGTAGTGTGGCAGTGTCTGCCACTACTATTGAAGTGGGTGACAATTGCAGGGGCTGTAAGGATTGGTAATGGTGGGTTCAGATGCACTTAACATGTTATACCCATCTCACGCACACACACACACACACACACACACACACACACACACACACACACACACACACACACACCACTGCATGGGGACATGCATTGCGACACATATGCACATGGAGGTGACACTTATCAGAGTGGATGACCTACCCATCTATAAATGCACAATACACAGTGATATGACCATTGCACCCCAGTGACTTGGTGTTAGGAACTGTGTAACTGTGCTTGTATGGTGGATGACATCTGTATGGGCCGACACTAGTTTGCCAATGGGGGAGTTCACAGGGTGGAAGAGGCACACAATATGGTATAGCCATCACATACGCACACTGCACACAGCCACAGGGGCTGTGCATACAGAAACACATACACAGTTGCCAAGACATATTATTAACCCTTCGTATCCACTTGTATGTACTGTAGTGCTGCATATACATGCCATGCTCCACATATATTATATGCCTGGGGCATAACACACATCCTCTTACAACAGGTAATCTTGCAAATGCCTTCATGGATGGTGGGATAACCTCACCAGGTATAGCAACTGGTCTCATCTACTGTTCCTACATACATGCACAAGTGATAGTGTGACAGACTTTGTATCAGCATGATGTGTCAGTCAGGTACTATGTCCGATGCTGGCATGTGTGTCAGTACGGTAACTGTGAAATGTTTGGCAATGATATCACAGGAATGCTCATTGTCAGGGGACACAAACAACATATAGGTTGCAAACATGTGGATATCCCATGTACATCTATACAGATGACTGGTATGGGCTGTATAGTGTTACATGGTGCATGTGAGGCAGATACCATTAACAGGGTATTTAAAGTAATGTCATGGGTAAGGGTCAACAAGCCTTAAAATGGTATAACCTACACACACAACAGTCACAGGGGATAAGCTTCACACACTACTATAGTTGTCGGTATTGAGATTAGAACCCCTACCTATCCTTTTCCACTATAGTATTATGCCGTTATTGCAAATGCCACAGAGCTTAGAAGGTATGTAAGTGTATACAGGTTCATCTAGGATGAATGACATCAGCAGGCCTTGTAAAGTAGAGCAGCGGGATGTACCGGGTAGTACATGCCTCAATATGGTATAACCCACACCCCCAGAGGATATGAGTCTCACCCAAACACACACACACACACACACACACACACACACACACACACACACACACACACACACACACACACATTGATGTGATTAGAATCCTTACCTATCTAGTTATGTATACTACAGTGTTACGCAGTTATCACACAAACCATAGAGCTTATAGGATTTCACAGTGTCACAAGGTATGTCTAAGGTAATTACATCAAGAGCCCTTGTAAAGTATGGCAATGGGAAATATACTGGGTGGGAACTGCATCAAAATACATTACCCTACAAACATACACACTTACAAACACCTTCACACACACACACACACACACACACACACACACACACACACACACACACACACACACACACACACACACACACACAGACACACACACACACTTGCCACAATTGAGTGTAGAACTCCTGCATGTCTAATTATCTATACTGTACTGTTATGTAGTTATTATACGTGCCATGGAGATTATATGGTTGAATGCTGTCCAAAGGTACTTCTAAGGACAATGACATCAGCAGGACTGCTAAAGTAGGGCACTGGCAAGTGTTGTGGGTGGAATAGTCCTCAAAATAGTTCATCCTACAAATATACACAATTACAAACTCTTGCACATACACGTATACACAAACACATTTGCTGGACCTGAGAGTAGAACCCCTGTCTATATAATTATTTGTACTATACTGTTACGCAATTTTTGCATGCGCTACAGAGCTTATAGGACTGACAACTGCCTGAAGGTGCTTCTAAGGTGAATGACATCAGCAGGACTGCTAAAGTAGGGCAATGGGTGGGAAAGTCCTCAAAATACTTCATCCTACAAGTATACACACTTACAAATACTTGCACATACACACACATTTTCTAGCTGTGAGAGTAGACCCCCTGCCTATCTAGTTATTTGTACTATAGTGTTACACAGTTATCGCATGCACTACAAAGCTTACAGGGCTGACAGCTGCCCAGTGAATGACATCATCAGGACTGCTAAAGAAGGGCACTGGGAAGTGTTGTGGGTGGGAAGGTCCTAAATACACCATCCTATAAACACAGACACACACACATACACACACACACACACACACACACACACACACACACACACACACACACACACACACACACACACACACACACACACACACACACACACACACACACACACACACACACACACACACACACACACACACACACACACACACACACACACACACCCCCCTGCCTATCTAGTTCATAGGTTCATAGGTTGGTACTAGGCTATCAGCCCTAGGGCCTATACAAGCCTAGCCATAACAATTTCCTGGCCATTTCTTCCCACACTATTTACTTCCCTGGACCCCTGTCTAGCAGGGCAACTGACGTGATCTCTGGGGTGAATTTCCTTTCCCCCATCCAATTGTCAAGGTTCCTTTTGAAGAGGGCCAAAGAGGCACTCTGCTTGACATGTATGGGCAATCTATTCCAGAGTCTGGGGAGTCTCTGGGTCAGGAACCTATCCCACCAGCATGTTTTGTTTATTGTGATGACAAGGTTTAGATCCCTGGTGCATGTGGCTCTGAGGGATTGGAATTTCTTTAAGTGTAGCATGTCCAACAGCTGTGGGTTTGACATGGCCTTGTATGTTAAGCAGAGATCGCCTCTAAGTAGACGATATGTGACAGAGTATAGCTGGAGTTTTTTTAAGGCGGTCAGCATAGGGCATCTGCTTTAGGCCTGTGATTCTTTTAGTGAGGTATTTCTCTGGCCTTTCCAGTTGTTGCAGATGTCTTGAGAGGTACATACCAAACAGGGCATTGTATTCTATAATGGGTCTAATGAGGGATGAATACAGTGGGGCAATGACCTCCTTTTTTCTGGATGAAAAGCCCTTAGTGATAAGGTGTGCCACATAGAAGGATTTCCTGACTGTTGTGGCGATGTGGTTATCGAAGGTGAGACCACTGTCCACCTGTGTCCCTAAATCTCTTATCACACTTTCGGTGTTTAGTGTACTGCCAACTATGTGGTAATTCACAGATACATGTTTTTTCCCAAAGGGGATAACTATACATTTCTTGGCATTGAGCTTGAGCCCATGGCCCTGGCACCAAGCATCTGTTTCTGTAAGGCCCTTTTGTAGAGTATCCACATAATTTGGGGATTCAATAACGGCTCCCAGTTTGCAGTCATCTGCGAACTTTGTTAGCCAGAGTCCCTTAGTGTTGGCCTGTACTTCAGAGAAGTAGATGCCAAACAAGAGTGGTCCCAGGACTGAACCCTGAGGTATTCTACTTGTCACTTGTCTGGAGCTCGATTTGCAGTCGGCTACTTTTACAGTGTGGGTTCTATCAGTAAGCCAGTTAGCAACCCATTGGGTGACGTAGGAATTAATGCCCAGCTTAGTAAGTTTATCTATGATTCCAGAGAGGGGGATGGTGTCAAAGGCCTTGGCAAGGTCTAGATAGGCTGTGTGGACCACCTTACCCTTGTCCATGGCTCTGGAGAATGATTCAAAGAAGTCAATCAGGTTCAGGAGACAAGATCGGCCCTTCAAGAACCCAAACTGGGTGGGGTCCAGTGTTTGAAGGTTGCCAATGTCTTTGTTTATAAGTTCCATGATAATACGCTCCATGGCCTTGCAGATAAGGCTTGTCAGACTGATGGGACGGTAGTTTCCGGGATCCAAGGTGGATCCCCCCTTGTGGAGTGGGATAACTGTAGCTCTGCACCACTCAGTGGGCACAAAACCTGAGGTGAGGCTATGATTAAACATGACACTTAGGTGAGGTGCCAGTTCATATTGTAGTTCATGTAGTACACAGCCCAGGATGTCATCTGGTCCCATGGATGCTGTACTCTTTGCTTTGGAGAGTGTATTTTTTACCTCTGTGGCTGTTATTACCTGAATTTGGCAATCTTCCGGTATTGAGATGGGCCATTTAGAGGGTGAGAGGGGGTAAAGTTGGCACTGAATAGATCTGCCAGGATATTGGCAATATCCTTGGGATCAGTATATTTAATGCCATTCTGTTTTGAATATTGACACTCCTCCACCTTTAGTGTTTCGGCCCTGGTTTGGTGGCCGAAAAGTGTGGTAAGAGTTGTAGCCTGATATTGCAGGGGTTATCTCTGGAGCCTTGAACCACATCTCAGTTACTGCACAGATATCGATGTTCTCCATTTTTAGGAGTGCCTCGAGAGAGTGCATTTTGAGGTTTAGACTTCTAGCATTGAGTAGCATTATCTTCAGATTTTGCATGCTTGTACCTGTTACGGTGGTGGTTTTGTCCTTTGAACTTTGCCTAAAAAGGCACTATAGGGGGTTTAGCTAGTAACCTGAATCCCAGGGGCGACAGGTGCAGACCATCTCTGACCAAGCATCATGGTCTGTCAATCATGTCGTCCCAGGCAGACAGATACTGGATCCCCTTTGAATGACACCAGAAGCTTAGCCAATTGTTGAAGTCAATCATTTTGTCCTTATATTGTGGTATCATTCTGGGTGAAGGCAGGATGCTACTCAGGGCTAGGGTCATACCTGCCTGGGCCACATGATCCGAGAGCTTTTCCATGTCTCTTTTCATGTAGTCCAGGGAGGTACATCTCAAGTCATTTACTCCAACATGGACAATGACAGAGTCATATTTGTACTCGTTGTGGAGTGACTTGAGTGCATGCATTATGTGGCGGATCCTGGCACCCAGCAGGCAGCTGACTGTAATTTTCTCCTTGTTCAACCTGGTGAGAGGGACATCAGTGTGCCAGACTATAGAGTCACCTATGACTAAAGTGTTAGGTACATTGTCTTGTCTTAGGGGCTGTTGTTAGGTGGCACACTGGTGTTGTGAACTATGTGACACTTTGGTTGTGATTGGTGTTTGTTTGCGTTTCAGCTTCAGAGGTCCTTTTTGCTTGGGCAGGTTACAGTTAAGGGCCTCTGCATATGTGGATTTAGTGTTGCTACATGTGGATGTTGGTGGTGTGGGTTTAGAAGGGATATGTGTTGCGTGAGGTGTAGTGTGAGTGTTAACCTTCTCCTCTTGACTGTCTAGCACAATCTTGGGTGGAGAGAGCTTTACTTCCATTTTGGCTATGTAAATTCATCTCTCACAGGTTGTAGTGTTGGGTGGTAGGAGGAGAGGGTTGTCTGTGTACATGAGGCAATTGCTGCATTGCCCCAGTATGCCCAGATTCACCAGGTGGACAGGAGAAATCACCAGAAGCTGACCCTTGGACATACCTGGTTTGGTGCTTTTTTTTTTTTGTGTAAAGTACAGGAGCTGTTTTCCCTACCTTAGCAAGATACTTTGCAATTATAGGCTGTTTAGTGCCTACTATTAATTTCTCCTTATTAACAAAGAGAGTTGACTGCTTGTATCAGTTTAAGGCTTCCTAGTGCTTTCCAGCAGGTATTAGAGAAAGTGCTAGTCACAGAGATGCTTAAAGGTATGATGAAAAAAAAATGCACGCGCAGTGTGAACTAGAGAACTTAGATGTGAAAGTAGGTAACTTAAGTTTTACCTGTTTAAAAAGTTAAGGTTTAGTGGAGAGTTACTACTTTTAAAACAGCAAGATGGGTTGAAAGGGGTGATCACTTTTGTATTCTGGTACTATGGAATACAGTAGGATGGCCAATAAATTTAAATAGTTGAAGGGGAGGGATTTCAAAAATGATGATTTTGTGATTACTCACACAAGCCAGTGAAAGTAGAGAGGAAATGAGATATATGGTCAGATTAACATAAGAGGCAGGCAGCTAGAAAGACAGTGGTATTTAACAAGACAACTGTAACTGGGTGGGAGGGCGGGAAAAAAATTCTGCCTGACTCAGAAGAGAGAGCTCTGGTCTCTCTTGAAGTTTTAATATGCTGTTAGAGCAGAATGTAAGTAAAACACAAGGTAAAGAAAACAAACCACAGTATTCAAAATATAGAAAGGCAATACAGTAATACAAAAAATAAAAGCAAACTAACCTTTTCTTCACAGCAAAGTGTAGCAGAGTTTGGATGAGCCTTTCTGGTAAAGCTCTGAAATGTTTAACTTTACCCCTTAAATAGAAGGTTTAGTTCATAGCTCCACCCCCTCAGTTAACAAATGATTAACCTTAAGTGATCTCTTCTATCTTATGAATGAGTCCTTAATTGATCAGTTCTAATTTCTGCCTGACTCAGTTCTAATTTCTGCCTGAGAGATAGCTGTGGTCTCTTTTGAAGTTTTAATATGCTGTTAAAGCAGAATGCAAGTAAAACACAAGGTAAATAAAACAAACTACAGTATTCAAAATATAGAAAGGCAATAAAGTAATACAAAATACAAAAAATAAAAGCAAACTAACCTTTCCTTCATAGCAAAGTGTAACAGAGTCTGGATAAGCCTTTCTGGTAAAGCTTTGAAATGTTTTATTTTACCCCTTAAATAGAAGATTTAGTTCCTAGCTCCAGTTATTTGTATTATACTATTACATAGTTACTGCACTTGCCATGGAGCTTGTAAGGCTGGGGCTGTGCAAAGGTACTTCAAAGGGGAATGACATCAGCAGGACTGCTAAAGTGGGGCACTGGGAAGTGTTGTGGGTGGGAATGGCCTAAAACTGTTTCACCTACAAACACACACTCCTTTACTCACCCCCCCCCACACACACACACAGACACACACACACACACACACACACACACACACACACACACACACACACACACACTTAAATTTGCCAGGACTGAGATTAGAACCTATCTAGTTATTTATACTATAATGTTATGCAGTTATTGCACATGCCACAGAGCTTATAGGGTTGATAGGTGTCCAATGGTACCTCCAAGGTGAATGACAGCAGGAGATCTTGTGAAGTAGGGCAATGGAAAGTGTACTGAGTGGGAACAGTCTCCTAATACTTAGACCTAGGGACACACATGCACACACACGCACACACACGCACACACACACACACACGCACACATAAACACACACAAACGCACACACGCACACACATGCACACACACACACAAACACAGACACACACACACATAGACACACACACACACACACACACACACACACACACAGATACACACACACACACACACACACACACACACACACACACACACACAGGTGATGTGATATTATAACCCCCACCTCATTACTATTACACAACGGGGCTCACCTTTTATGCTGGCATGTTTGACTGGTTACAACCGGTATGCCACTGTACATAGCAGGACATCACTCTATGCCATTCAGGGTATCTGTGTGTGTGCCTCACTCTGTGTGTGTCCCCCTGTGTCACACTCTCTCTATCACTGTCTGTCGCTCACTTCCTCACATCTGTGTGTGTGTGTGTATGCTTGACATATTGTTATCTGTTACCCATATATATGTATGTGTATCACACGCAACAGATGCAGATATATCACATATGGTCCACCTACAGCTAGCTGAGGGTAATCATGTCTGACAGGTGTGTAAGGACAGTTAAGGTGTACATATTTGTCTGTATGCACAGACATATATACACAATACAGTCATATAGTGTGATGTGGGTTCCAACATGGTCTGTGATTCTCTAAGTGTAGGAGCATGTCCAGTGTGACCTTCTGTAGTGAGAGTGGGATTCCTTTCCAGAGATAGGTGTACTCCGGTCCAGGGTTTTGTGTGCTACAGCCATACCTCTCAGGAATAAACAAGACTTTCCTAGGGGTACTGGGTTTGTTTAGCAGACATTTTCTGACATATCTGTAGTCTGACACTGCAATGTATTGTGTCATTACTTAGTGACATACATCCTTAGATCATCAAAGTGCTTTGCCAGAGGAATACAAGATCTATGATGCACAGACCAATATTATGAGCCAAGCTATATACATTCTTGCCCATCAAGGCCAGTTGGGAAGTGTGGCTACAGCCAGTTGACTGATGATGCTGTGTAAACAGTCCAGCAACTTGGTGATATACTTGCTGGGGATCTCCTGCTTGTGTGGTATATTTCTTACCTGACATGTCATATCCTGGTGTGGCCATACCTCTCAACTCTACATTTTTTGGCAGATTGTCCAGGTGTTTGCCTAGAGGCTTTGTCCATTCTACATAAACTTGTGTTTTTATGGCAAGTTAGTTACATATAATTGAAGACTGATGTTACAAATAATGACAGACATTACTGTTTCAGACTACATAACCTTCAGACAATTCCTGCTAATGCAGACCCCTCATCCTGCCAACTTTCTCAGTATGTAAGGGCAATAGTTACAACACATGCCTATCATTGTGCATTTGTCCCACTTTTATTTCTGACCTTGTCCAGATGTCTTGCTGTCAGAGGTTGGGAGGTATAGGTGTGGGTACAGAGTGCATTCTACTGTGCAGACATGTCCATTATATGTGTAGTGTATTCCACATAGCACTGTGACTTCCAGGTATGTCAGTGGCAGAGCAGTAGGTGTAGCTGACATGCATAATAGTTGGCACTGCAGTTATCTGCACATGGCCCTGTCAAAGACAGCACTGTACCTAGGCCACTACAACACAACAGCTAGGAGTAAGTGTTGACCAGATCCTGACAGTATTAACCACACATACACATAGCTCATTGACCCCTGCATATTGTGGACATGCAACATGTTTTCCTGTGTATTGAGACAGCCCTGAAAATGTGCGCTCTGCTGCTATTTCCCTGCAAACATACATGTTACTGCATTTCTGTGGAAATATGGGGGGTACACCTGTCAACTGTACACATTTGCACAGACTGTGCTGATAATTGCTTTACATTTGGTTCCATTTAGCATACTATTGTGCCCTGTCTTGGTACCTAGAGGCATATCACTAAAGACCACAGGTCATATTGTAATGGCATACATTTGAGTTTCAGACTTCTTAGCCTTCAGAACCTTACTGCAACTGCAAGACCTGCTGTGCTATCACTGTGTAAGTCTGTAGGGAGGTAATTCAACATTGTCGCCATTTGTGGGCCTTTGCCAGACATTTCTTTATGGTTTTCTACAGCTGACTTTCTGGGTGAGGCTGAGGTGTGAGTATGGGACCCCCACACTGACATCCATGCCTGTGACCTATGACCCCCCAGTTAGTTGCCCCCCCCACATATACTACAGTGGGATTTGCCACCTTGGGTAGTACTGTATAGTGTGGAGAGGCTAGTATGGGCAGACATTTCCTGGTGTCCCACATAGCTGTCAGTTGCCTGCTGCTATCCCAGCAGGCCACCCCATTCCCTTGCATGCATGCAGCAATACCATAGATATGCTACCAGAACATACTGATACATTCATTTATTCTTAAGAAGACTGCAGCAGTTGTGTGGATGGTGCTTGATGGCTTCCTATGTTGGATGCATGCAGTACACTGCCTATACATAGTAGGTTACAGGTAGTCTGATGTGTGTGTCATCCATTTTTACTGTGTGTGTAAGTCAGACAGAGGTGTGTCAGTCCCTAGGTGCCTACAGTGTCAGTGTGTGTGCCATGCATTGCCTCTTTGCCAAGGCCAGGCCATACTGGGCATGCCTCCTTCTGCCTACAGGAGCTGGCTCAGGGATTTCCTCCTCCGAGTCCTCTCTGTGCCTGTGGGGACCTTGGCAATGGTGGTGGGGGGGCTGTGTGGCCCTTTTCAGTGCTGTTCCTGCTGCAGCTGTTTCCGGAGGATCATATTGTGTAGCATGGCACATACTATGAACATGTGTGCACATGTGGCTGGAGAGTACTGCAAGGGCCCATCAGATATGTCAAGGCAGTGGAAACTTGACTTCAGCATCCCAAATACATGCTCTATAATGATCCTGGTTTGTGCATGTGCCTCATTATGGCATTCTTGAGTGTGTGTGTGTGTGTGTGTGTGTGTGTGTGTGTGTGTGTGTGTGTGTGTGTGCATTTCTGATGAATGTCATCATGCATGGCTCCAGTGCATAGCCAGCATCCCCCACCAGATGGCCATATGGGATGTCCCCCCTGGCAAATCCCTGACACAACTGTGAGGAATGCCAGATGTGGGAGTGGTGATAGCTTCCAGGGCTGCCAGAACACACATTCAAGATAATGCCCTGGACATTGTACATGGCCTGGTAGCTGATGGAGGGGAAGCCCTTGTGGTTTATGTAGACCCTACCTTGCTCACCAGGTGGTGTTTTGATGTGGATGTGCATGCAGTCTATGGCATCCAGTACCTCCAGGTAGTCTGCTATACAGTGGCAGATGTGCATATTTCTAGTCCTCTCCTCACAGGTGCTGGGGAAGTAAATGTGCTCACCAGCATGTAGTAGCATGGCATCCAGGAACTGGTGGAGTACCTTGGATGCAGATGCCTGTGAAACCCCATGATGTCTCCAGTAGGTCTTTGGAAAGCTCTTGTAGCTAGTATTCTTAAGGCTACACATACCTTGGTACCCACTGAGATGAGTTCCCCTCTGCTGGCTCTGGGACTGAGGTGAGGCTGGCACAGCTTGATGATTTGCTGAAGTATGTCTCTGTCCACCCTGTAGCACTGTACTATCTCCAGATAATGTAACTCCTGGTAGGTTACCCTGGGTCTGAGCACTTTTCTCCTCCTCCTCAGTCTGGGGCAGTTGTCAGCATTATCATCCTCACTGCTGTCAGCCTCCAGCACATACTGATGTAGCAAAGTGACAGCAGCCCCTAACATTTTGTCAGTTAAAATTCCCCCGCATGTGTACACCAATGGTGCAGCATTTGTGGGAAAGCCAGACTGAAAGGTGTTTGCACAGTTTATACTGTTGTGCTGCAGATGCTGCCTGTATGATTGGCTGGCTATGATATGTTCCACCTGCTTGCTATTTTATTTGTACTTGATTGCTTTTATTCTGCTATTTCCCCCCTTTTTTTTCCCTTCCCATTTCCACCCCTTTTAAGCCCTGAGGCATGCCACGCAATCCCAGTGCCCAAATCTTAACAGTCCTGCTATTTCCAGGGTTTTTTTTTTTTTTTTGGTTTTAGACCAGATGCATGCTGCGCAAACCTGTTTACCTAAAGTAAACACTTTGAAGCAGAAATGTCCCTCCCTGGATGTGAACACGCTCTTTATTTCATGGAATAAGTCAGTGCAGTCTTGGACACACCGCCTTGCTTAGCAGTGCTTAGTGAAGCTCAAATGGGAGCCGTGGAGCTCCAATTTGTTTACACCAAGCATGACATACCCCTTTTTCATGTCCATTGCTCCTTGTGCTTTTACCACTGCCTTATAGCTTCTACATGGTTAGGTGCAGCCAGAGAATGGTCTCCCATTTAGTGATTCAGTAAAATTTGCCCATTTTCATACCCCACTGCCTTAGTCCCTAGTTACACCACTACATCAGAGCCTTCCTCCTTAGGAACCAGTGTTACCTGTTATTGTTTTGATTCTGCATGCCATACACTATAATGGCAGAATGCAGATTTCACGTAGAGTTGTCTTTTCACATTTTTTAAAATTTTCGGCATGACCCCATTTGCGCACCGCTGCGCTATGCTTAAATGGCCAAAATCAGCCAAAAAAAAAACTTTGATTTTTATAATTTTGCAACACTTTTCCATGCCAATGGCCATATATTTGAGGATGGAAAAGGATACAAGCAAGTAGGTGTGTTTAAGGATATCCCAGCAGATATCCTGATAGGGAATGATTTTGATAATGCAGTACCTTTCATTGTAGCTGATCTGTGTAGAAATATTTAAGTTTTGAGAGTGCTTGCATATTTATTTGATGACACTATGTGGGCCACTCCTAATATGCTTGCTCTTAGATAAACTGCCATTTGTACTAATATTAATATTACACAGTAAGATTGGACACCCATTGTTAAGGGCCTTAAAGTAGCTGATATGTAGTCAGCTGGTGGTAGTGATAACTACCTTATAGACTGAGCAAAAGGGGGCATAGCTAGTAAACCTGTGCCAGCCTTTCCCAGGTGTGTGTGTGTGTGTGTGTGTGCATGTGTGTGTGTGTGTGTGTGTGTGTGTGTGTGTGTGTGTGTGTGTGTGTGTGTGTGTGTGTGTGTGTGTGTGTGTGTATGTGTGAGTGTGTGTAAATCAAACCTCAGAGACTGTATGTGTCAGCTATTTGGGCAGGGACACGAAGCACTGGTTTGACAGAGGGTGCTGGAGGTCTTGGCTTGGCCACTTAGCTGAGATCTCAACACTATAGCTGTGCCAGTGGTGAGTCTTGTTGAGGATCTGGAGAAAGAGAGAAACCAGCCCCGGACTGACTGTGGTCTCTGTGTGCTCTTAAGGGAAATTGCACTTGAGGCAGAGAGCTCCATCTGGAAATACTGTGTATGTAATTGCTATCCTCCCAGTGTACATCCCTCACTGGTGCCAGTGGTGAGGATTGAGGCTCCCTGATTATGGCTCCAGTGGTGGAGCATCACAAAGACCAACTATTACCTCATAGCCTATTACAGAACACCCTGTATGTCTTCTGAAAATTATATATGGTTCCTAAATGTGCTCAGTTAACTCTCTATAAATAGGTACTTGTTCATCTTGGTTGATTTTAACTATCCATCAGTAAGCTGGAAAACCTATACTTCAAATATAGGATAACAAAAAAGTTCTTGGATTTAACTTGATAAAAACTCCCTTCACCAAACTGTTCACAAACCCACCAAAGCCAATAATATTTTTGGCCTGACCCTTCTGAATATATCTTCTTCATGCACTGTTCCTCAGTATCCCCTTCATCAGTCAAGATGGATCATAAATTTAGTGACTTTGCCTTTAAAGTCTGTGAACCTGTAGATACTAATATTTCTGAATTCAAGGATTTCGGCCATACCAATCTCATCAAATTCTATGAAGAAGTTTCAAAATTGACACATAACACCATAACCTCAGACATGACCATAGCAAGTAACTTTATACAGAAGTTCTATGCTCGCTTAAATACTTGCATAGGGCAGTCCAAACCAGACCTAAATATAGTTGGAAATTTACAAACAAGCCACCCTAGTGGTCCACCAAGATAAACCTTACAATAACATAAAACAACAGTAGCTCAAAGTACCATCATATCAAGGTTAACATAAGAAACCTAACTAAAAACATGAAAACTACTGCTAGGACTACTAAGGCAACTAATGAATATAGGTTAGCATTGGAGGCTATGGACAACTACCAATCCTTCTTTAGCTATGTTAGAAACTTATCCAAAATTATGCTACATACTTTGACCCAGTAGACATTGTAAACATACTACCAAAATATTCAGTGCAAATTTCACCCTGTAGCCAACGATCCATAGCCCACCTATCCCTGAGGCTCTCATTACCCTGCCAGTCATCACTAAAGAACATGTACTAATGGTGCTAACCAAGATCAATAATTCCTCCTACATGGGACCCAACAATATACCTGTCTGTTTAAAAAACAGCACTAAACAGGCCCTGGCAGATTCACTCTATTCATTTAACCAAAGTTTAACCATTGGCTTTGTCCCTGAAGTTTGGTATATGACAGGGTGATGTCACTCTATATGAGGGTCCCACTACTGACCGATGTAACTATAGACCCATCAACTTAATGAATCTTATTTGCAATGCCATAGAGCATATCATAACTGACCTGATAAATTTTGACATTAAAAATCAGACTAAACTTGCACCACAGTGGAGGGGACTCTGTCCATTGCATCTTTTGGGTGTTGGTCATCACACCTCAAGGCAAGGCCAAATACTGACCTCAGTGACCTCATTTAAGGAACCATAGTTTTCCCAGTTGTTTTCTTTTTTTTAAATAGCCATCACAAACTGTGTGATGTCTACATAAATAAATTACAATTAGTGATCTTAGCTATTCCCTCCTTGTAAAAGCGCTTCCATGTTTTTGTTAATGTCCTTGTTTCAGCCACAGATACCTGGAAATTGACAGTCTTCCCAGGAATTACTTACTGTGCATCATTTGGAGCATCTAAACAAGTGTCTGAACAGTAGGATAACAACTTCCAGCAATGTCTCACTGTCCATCTGAATAATTTTGTAACTTTTTTAATGCAAGTTATCTGATAAGGATACCTCTTTGTTTTATTTTTCTTTTCTTTGTGCCGTTATAGCATCTTTCCATCATACACTTTTCCTCAACATTTCTTTTTATTTGAACTGATTTCACTCCTTTATATTGAATCTACACAGCCCTGATGATCATTCTTTCTACTTTACTAAATATTAAATATTTTCTTACTTTTCCAACTTGCAGTGTTTGTCAGATGTCTTGTAGATCTTCATCAATGCACAGCAATCCTTTCAGTTTCCCTGCAAATTTACTCCCAGTAGTCAGTGTTACAATGTTCATTTAGCAGAGTTCCTTTTTTTGTAAAATTCTATCAGTTTACTTAATTTGTGTCTTTGTGGCGGTTCAGTCTGTTTCCAAGGCAATAATGCTTATGCAGACTTTTTGTATGTCATCATCTGTATGATGCCTCATGAACAATTATGGAGGCCATAGCCACACTCCGTTTACTCCTTGAAATAAAATCTTTTACAGTCACCTGCACTGGCCTATCTAATGGGTTACTGATGTTTCTTTTAAAGGCAGAACAAGTAAATGGGCTTTTGAGAAGGAATGCTCCCTCACATTGATGCTGGGAGCTACAACTCCATTGTAATGCAATTAATCCAGGGGTTACATCGGCTCCTTGGGAATAAGAAAATAGTCTGCTTTGCAGCAATCTTGTTTTATGAGTCATGCACATGAATTTCATGGAACAGCATAGGAAGGTTTTATTGCAGAACCTCATCACCTTACATTCTTGGACTCAGTTGGACCTGTGAATTCATCATCATCATCATCAGTTTCTTTTACGGTCGAGCTTATCATTTTCCTGTTCATGAACGTCTAAGCAATGCTGTCTTGATTTCACTGTATTGAGTGGGAATGTTACAGGCCAACCTGTTGCCATTAGTGCTATATTTTTATTTTAGAATTTACTAGAAAAGCTAATAACTTGTGCTGTTTCCTCATTGCTTGTATAACTTACAGTTCTGGAGTATAACAATTAAACCCCATAGTTTTCTTTGTCTTGAGCTTTCAACATTCATTCAGGACACATCTGTGCACTGACTGCTGTTCTCCCTGCATCTCCACACTGATCCTGACTATTTACTTCCACACGGATGGTGAGTACAAGTATGTAAATCAATTTATCTTTGGTTTTTTTTTATCATCTTCCTTCAGCTCTACTGCTTTATGCTTTACAAGTCCTCAGCCTTTCTTTGAATTCTGTGTATTTAAAGTTTGCTAGCCTTCCTTCAATCTCTGCTGAGTAACAGCATACTTGTTTCTTATTCAGTCTATTACCATCCACATTTTCTTTCTTCTAGGACAGTTAAGAAATATTTTATAATCCCCTTCTATTCAAGATGCTGGGATTTGCACTGAAAACCGATCCATGATTCAGTATTTTTTTTCGGCATCCTGAGGCATGCAAAGATCTTTGTGGTTAAACAACATTCTTATGCAATGAAACAAGATTCTGCGAAAGCACTTCCATAATTGTGTTCCACTGCATACCATCTCTTCCACCCCTTATGTAAATGAGCTCTTCACCAATCACTGACAACTCAACAGTGCAGTACTTAAGTCATAGCCAACCTTACACATCGGCATACTAGGATTGCCTAGGATGCCTCTCAACTAGGGGGTACCTTCTGACATTCATTTCATAGGTTCATAAGTTAGTACTAGGCTATCGGCCCTAGGGCCTATGCAAGCCTAGCCATAACAATTCTCTGGATATTTCTTCCCAAAATATTTACTTCCCTGGACCCCTGTCTAGCAGAGCGACTGACGTGATCCCCGGGGTGACTTTCCTTTATTTATTTATTTTTAATTAAAAAATGCACTCTTTAACTTCACTCATTAATTAAAAAAAAATAAATAAAAAGTTTGAAAAGTGCCCTAGACAAACAGTGTCCTATGCTGAGAGGTGCTACTGTCTGATATTTGCTGGAAAATCCCATATTTAATGTTAAAATGACACGGTACCATTAAGTTTTATTGGTCATTTTAAATTATGATTTGCAATGTTTTGACTCATCTCACTTTCCATAAAAACATTAAGCTACTGACATGATGATGAAAACGGAGCTGCTACTGCACCTGAATGTAAAAGTTACAAAGCGAGAGGAAGAAGGACACAATATTAAGGAGGAAGAGAAGTGGATGATGCAAATGGAGTGCTTGTCTTTTGGGGTGCTATTTATGTAATGTAGGTGCCTTACTTCAATAAAGACTTTCATTGTTCTGGAATTTTCTATAGCAAACTCATGTCTGAACTCAGTCCCAGTGTCAGTTGCACTAGGTGGTATCTGTATACAGTTTTCTGGCAAGATGTGGGCAATGCCAGGGAAAAGCTTACAGAAATGATGTCTCCAACAAGGGCAAGTTAAATAAAAGTGTACTAAAAGTTAGCTTCTGACTAGCAGCATTATGGTAATTTAGAGCTCAGAGTCATCATGTTCTGCAAGCTGCAGCCCTAGTTCTTCTTTACCAGTAACGTTATAAAGTTACAAACCAGGCACACTTTGCACATTATTACAGCTACGTACTTCCATGCTTCTCTGAGGTTGATGCTGTCTAAACATTATGATCAGGTTAAGAATCTGCACCTGTATGAACTGAATTGACAATTTTGGAGCTCTTCTAAACCCATCCTGTAAGGAGAGAGAGATGCGTGTTGGGGAGAGGTGAGAAAAAAGGTCTGAAACAGAGGGAGGAACTGGAAAATGGTAGCACATTTATTTGCGAAGATAGTGAGTGTCTTTATCAATTTATCTGAATGGTCACCCTTCCCTTGAACTGTGTTCCTGCAGAACCTTTTAATTGAAGCCAGCCAAGATACCACTCATGACACATCCTGCACTTCTCTTCATTCCAATTTTTATACCAATCAGATGTCTGACATGCATACAGAAGTGACTGTAACCTAAATCTCTGCTACACATTGCACCATGATCCTTGGTGCAACCTGAAGCTCTGGTATACATTGCACCATGATCCTGCAGCTCTGGTATATATTGTGCCATGATCCTTGGTGCAACCTGCATCTCTGGTACATATTGCACCATGATCCTCAGTGTAACCTGCAGCTCTGGTACACATTGCAGCATTATTTTTGGTTTAACCGGCAGCTCTGGTACACATTGCAGCATGATCCTGCAGGCCTGGTACACATTGTAGCATCATTCATGGTGTAATATGTAGCTCCGGTACACTTTACACCATGATCTCAGTGTAACTTGTAGCACCGTTACACATTGCACCATAATCGTTGGTGTAGCCCTCAGCTCTGGTACACATTGCACCATGAGCCTCAATGTAACCTCTAGATCTGGTACACATTGCACAATGACTCTCGGGGTAACCTGCAGCTGTCGTACACATTGCACCATGATCCTTGGTGCAACCTGCAGCTCCAGTAAACATTGTACCATGATCCTGAATGTAACCTGCAGCTCTGGTACACATTGCACCATAATCCTTTGTGTAAGCTGCAGCTCTGGTACACATTGCAGCATGATCCTTGGTACAACCTGCATCTCTAGTACACATTGTACCTTGGTCCTTGGTGCAACCTGCAGCTGTGGTGCACATTGCACCATGATCCTCAAAGTAACCTGCAGCTTTTGTACATATTGCACCATGAACTTCAGTGTAGCTTACAGCTCTGGCACACATTGCAACATGATCATTGGTTTAACCAGCAGCTTTGATACTTATTTCACCATGATCCTCAGTGTAACCTGCAGCTGTGGTACATATTTCACCATAATCCTTGGTGCAACATGCAGCTCTGGTATACATTGCACCATGATCCTCGGTGTAAGCTGCAGCTCTGGTGTACATTGCAGCATGATCCTTGGTGCAACCTGCAGCTGTGGTATGCATTGCACCATGATCCTTGGTGCAACCTGCAGCTCTCGTGCACATTGCATCATGATACACAAAGTAACCTGCAGCTCTGGTACACATTGTACCATCATCATTAGTTTAACCTACAGGTCTGGTATGTATTGCACCAAAATCATGAAGCTCTGGAACACATTCCAGTATGATCCTTGGTGCAACCTGCAGTTCTGGCACACATTACACTATGATCCTCCATGTAATCTGCAGCTCTGGCATACATTAACCTATGATCCTCAGTGTAACCTGCAGCTCTGGTACACATTGCACCATGATCCTTGGCTTAACCTGCATCTCTGGTACACTTTACACCCTGATCCTAAGTGTAGCCAGCAACTCTGGTACACATTGCACCATGATCTTTGTTGCAACCTGCAGCTATGGTACACATTGCACCATGATCCTCATAGTAACCTGCAGCACTGGTACACATTGTAGCATGATCCTCAGAGTAGTATGCAGCCTTGATACAGATTGCACCATGAACCTCAGTGTAACCTGCAGCTCTAGTATACATAGCACCATTATCATCAGTGTAACCTGCAACTTTGGTACACATTGCAGCATGATCCTTTGTGCATCCTGCAGATCTGGTACACATTGCACCATGATCCTTGGTGCAACCTGTAGCTTTGGTACACATTGCTCCATGTCCTTAAAGTAACCTGCAGCTCTGGTACACATTGTACCATGATCCCCTGTGTAGCCTACAGCTCTGGTATAAACTGCACCATGAACCTCAGTGTAACCTACAGCTCTTGCACACATTACAGCACGATCATTGGTATAACCAGCATCTCTGGTACATTTTGCACCATGAGCCTTGGTGTAACCTGCAGCTCTGGTACACATTGCACCATGATCCTCAGTGTACCTGCAGTTCTGGTACACATTGTACGATGATCCTTTGTTTAAACTGCTGCTCTGGTACATATTGCTCCATAATCCTTGCTGTAACCTGCGCTTCTGGTACACATTGCACCATTATCCATAGTGTAACCTTCAGCTCTGGCACACATTACACTATGATCCTCAGTGTAACCTGCAGCTCTGCTACACATTGCACCCTTATCCTGCAGCTCTGGTAGTCATTGTACCATCATCCATGATGTAATATGCAGCTCTGGTACACTTTACACCATGATCACAGTGTAACTTGCAGCACTGGTACACATTGCTCCATGATCCTTGGTGTAACCTGCAGCTCTGGTACACATTATACCATGATCCTGAGTGTAATCTGCAGCTCTGGTAAACATTGCACTATGATTCTCAGTGTAACCTACAGCTCTGGTACACATTGCACCATGAGCCTCAATGTAACCTCTAGAACTGGTACACATTGCACCATGACCCTCAGTGTAACCTGCAGCTGTGGTACACATTGCACCATGATCCTTGGTGCAACCTGCACCTCCAGTAGACATTGTACCCAGATCCTGAATGTAACCTGCAGCTCTGGTGCACATTGCATCATGATCTTTGGTGTAAGCTGCAGCTCTGGTACACATTGCAGCATGATCCTTGGTGCAACCTGCAGCTCTAGTACACATTGTACTGTAATCCTTGGTGCAACCTGTGGCTGTGGAGCTCATTGCACCATGATCCTCAAAGTAACCTGCAGCTCTGGTACACATTGTACCATGATCCTCAGTGTAGCCTGCAGTCATGGTACAGATTGTACCATGAACCTCAGTGTAACCTACAGCTCTGGTACACATTGCAACATGATCATTGGTTTAACCAGCAGCTCTGGTACTTATTGCACCATGATCCTTGGTGTAACCTGCAGCTCTGGTAAACATTGCACCATGATCCTTGGTGGAACCTGCATCTCTGGTACACATTGCACCATGATCCTGAAGCTCTGGTACACTTTGCACCATGATCCTCTGTGTAACCTGCAGCTCTGATAAACATTACACCATGATCCTCAATGTAACCTGTAGATTTGGTACACATTGCACCATGAGCCTCAGTGTAACCTGGAGCTGTGGTACACATTGCACCATGATCCTCGGTGTAAGCCGCAGCTCTGGCACACATTGCAGTATGATCCTTGGTACAACCTGCAGCTGTGGTATGCATTGCACCATGATACTTGGTGCAACCTGCAGCTCTGGTACACATTGCATCATGATCCACAAAGTAACCTGCAGCTCTGCTACACATTGTACCATCATCATTGGTTTAACCTGCAGCTCTGGTATGTATTGCACCATTATCCTGCAGCTCTGAAACACATTCCAGCATAATTCTTGGTGCAACCTGCAACTCTGGTACACATTGCACCATGATCCTTGGTGTAACCTACAGCTCTGGCACACATTAAACTATGATCCTAAGTGTAACCTGCAGCTCTGGCATACATTACCCTATGATCCTCAGTATAACCTGCAGCTCTGGTACACATTGCACCATGATCCTTGGTTTAACTTGCAGCTCTGGTACACTTTACACCATGATCCTCAGTGTAGTCTTGAACTCTAGTACACATTGCACCATGATCTTTGGTGCAACCTGCAGCTCTGGAACACATTACACCATGATCCTCAATTTAACGTGCTCTGGTACACATTGTACCATGATCTTCGGTGCAGTCTGCAGCCTTTGTACAGATTGCACCATGGATCTTAGTGTAACCTGCAGCTCTGGTACAAATTGCACCATGATCATCAGTGTAACCTGCAGCTCTGGTACACCTTGCAGCATGATCCTTGGTTTAACCTGCAGCTCTGGTACACTTTACACCATGATCCTCAGTGTAGCCTGAAGCACTGGTACACATTGCTCCTTGATCCTTGGTGTAACCTGCAACACTGGTACACATTGCACCATGGTCCTCAGTGTAACCTGTAGCTCTGGAAGACATTGCACTATGATGCTCAGTGTAACCTGCAGCTCTGGTACACATTGCACCATGATCCTTAGTGTAACCTGCAACTCTGGTACACTTTGCACCATGATCCTGAATGTAACCTGTATATCTGGTACACTTTGCATCATGATCCTCAGTGTAACCTGCAGCTGTGGTACACATTGCACCATAATCCTTGGAGCAACCTGCAGCTGTGATACACATTGCACCATGATCCTCAATGTAACTTGCAGCTCTGGTACACATTACACCAAGATCCTCTGTATAAGCTGCAGCTCTGGTACACATTGCAGCATGATCCTTGGTGCAACCTGCAACTCTGTACACATTGCACCATGATCCTTGGTGCAACCTGCAGCTCTGGTACACATTGCTTTATGTCCTCAAAGTAACCTGCAGCTTTGGTACACATTGTACCATGATCCTGTCTATAGCCTACAGCTCTAGTGCAGATTGCACCACGAACCTCAGTGTAACCTACAGCTCTGGCACACACTGCAGCATGATAATTGGTTTAACCTGCAGCTCTGGTACATTGTGCATCATGATCCTTGGTGTAACCTGCAGCTCTGGTCCACATTGCTCCATGTCCTCAAAGTAACCTGCAGCTCTGGTACACATTGTACCATGATCCTCGGTGTAGCCTGCAGCCTTGGTACAGATTGCATCGTGAACCTCAGTGTAACCTACAGCTCTGGCATACATTGCAGCATGATCATTGGTTTAACCTGCTCCTCAGGTACATTTTGCACCATGATCCTTGGTGCAACCTGCAGCTCTGCTACACATTGCACCATTATCCTTGGTTTAACCTGCAGCTCTGGTGCACATTGCACCATGATCCTGCAGCTCTGGTATACTTTGCACCATGATCCTCAGAGTAACTTGCAGCACTGCTACACATTGCTCCAAGATCTTTGATGTAACTTGCAGCTCTGGTAAACATTACAGCATGATCCTCAGTATAACCTGCAGCTCTGGTACACATTGCACCATGATATGCAATGTAACCTGCAGCTCTGCAACGCATTGCACCTTGATCCTCAGTGTAACCTGCAGCTCTGGTACACATTGCACCATGATCCATGGTGCAACCTGCAGCTCTGGTACACATTGCAGCATGATCTTTGGTTTAACCTGCAGCTCTGGTACACATTCCAGTATGACCCTTGGTTTTACCTGCAGCTCTGGCACTCATAGCACCATGACCATCAGTGTAGCCTGAAGCTCTGGTACATATTACACCATGATCCAGCAGTTCAGGTACACATTACACCATGATCCTCAATGTAACCTGCAGCTCTGGTACACATTGCACCATGATACTCAATGTAATCTGCAGCTGTGGTACTCATTGCACCATGATCCTCAGTATATCTCCAGCTCTGTTACACATTGCACCATGATCCTCAGTGTAACCAGCAGCTCTGGTACACATTGCACCATGATCCTCCATGCAATCTGCAGCTCTGGTACACATTGCACCTGGATACTCACTGTAACCTGCAGTGTTGATACACATTGTGCCATGATCCTTGCTGTAACCTGCAGCTCTTGTACACAATGCACTATGATCCTAAGTGTAACCTGCAGCTCTGGTACAAATTACAACATGATTCTCTGTGTAACCTGCAGGTCTGGTACGCATTGTATCATGATCCTCGGTGTAACCTGCAGCTCTGCTACACATTCTACGATATTCCTCAGTGTAACCTGCAGCTCTGGTACACATTGTACCATGATCCTTGTTTAAACTGCAGCTCTGGTACATATTGCACCATGATCCTTGATAACAAACAAAAGTGAAAACGGCCAACTGCAACAAAGCACGAACCACTTAATAAAACAAAAACAGTTTATTGTAAGCGCTTTCGAATGGGCTAATACCCAAACTTCATCAGACAAAATTAACATAGTAATGCTTCTTGCTTATATACATTCACCTTAACAGACTTACCCCATTAGCAATTAACAATTAGTTCAATTAATTTAATTCTAATCAATTCCAAATTTAAAGCGCCAATGGGTTTGAAATTACAGCCACTCAGTCAACATCTTTAAAACAACATTAACACCAAACACAAAACACTAAAATAATAATGCTTACAGCATTAATATAAACATCCAACCACTTCTTCTTCGATCTCATATTATTGAATTATTACACCAGAATATTATGATTTACCAACATTAAAAAACATGATATCAGCATGCATGTAGTTAACCTTCCGCTGGCCTAATGATAAATTTAAGATATTTAGCATCAGTCCAACTACACAACAAACAAAAAAAGTGTCATATATCAACATTATACCTATTATAATAAAAACTATCCATCCCTAACCTTTCTGGGCATATGTGTAGAGACAAAGTTCGATGCATTTAATATTCAATCATAACCCAATATGCCTATCTCAAATATCTAAAATATATGTATAAATATTAGATTCCATAACTGGCTTTTTAAAAATTAATCACTACTTTTTTATGTTATTATCTAAGCAATGCTTTTAGTTTAAGTATGCATTTAATGGAGGCATATTCATTTAAGCCTGGAGGAACATAAGCTGATGTTCTAATTTGCCATAATACTTCTTGTTCCTCTAGATGTAACTGCCATGGGCCACCCCTCACATCATTTTGGACTTGTTGAAGAATTGCAAAAGTGAACCAATGGTCTGGGAATTCTAAAATATTTTTGGCCAGAGCGTTGGTGATGTCCCCCCTACCCATAGCATACTGATGCTCATAGATTCTTTGTCTTAATTTTCTTTCAGTTTTACCTACGTAGAAAGAGGGACACCCTTTGTACATAGCTGCATATACTATTGCTTTAGTTTCACAATTATATTTACCTTTTAAGTGGTATTCC
The DNA here is from genome assembly GCF_019279795.1 of Protopterus annectens. Classification (NCBI taxonomy): domain Eukaryota; kingdom Metazoa; phylum Chordata; order Ceratodontiformes; family Protopteridae; genus Protopterus; species Protopterus annectens. The sequence goes on from NC_056737.1 coordinate 1,075,527,405, forward strand.
TTCCCATTGATTTTAACTTTATCTTATAGGTTCATAGGTTCATAGGTTCATACTAGGCTATCTGCCCTAGGGCATTTATAAGCCTAGCCAGAGTTGTGTGGCTTTCACCACCCCTTAGGTTGAAGAATACTATACCCATTAGTTTGCCATGCCTCTGTCCAGCAGTGATACAGAGATGATCCCCGGGGTAAACCTACGATCTCCCATCCACTGGTCAAGATTCCTCTTGAACAGAGCCAGCGAGGTGCTCTGTCTCACATGGACCGGGATTCTGTTCCACAGCATAGGGAGTCTCTGGGTGATGAATCTGTCCCTCCAGCACATCCTATTTATATCAGTGTTGAGGTTTAAGTCTCTTACTCTTGTGGCTCTGGTGGATTTGGATTTTTTGAGGTGGAGCATGTCCATTAATTCCAGGTTGGACATGGCCTTGTATGTCAGGCACAGGTCATCTCTGAGCAGATGGTATGCGACTGAATAGAGCTGGAGTTTCTTCAGTCGGGCAGCATATGGCATATTTTTGAGCCCTTTTATCATTTTGGTGAGGAACTTTTGGGGTCTTTCCAATTGCTGCAGGTGTCGGGTAAGATACATTCCGAATGGGGCATTGTACTCAATCATTGGTCTGATAAGTGAAGAGTACAGGGGAATAATGACCTCCCTTGATCTGGATGTGAATCCCTTCATAATCAGGTGGGCAATGTAGAAGGTCCTCCTAACCACTTTGGCAATGTGAGTGTCAAAAGAAAGGTTGCTGTCAACTTGGGTCCCCAGGTCCCTGATAACCTCTCTTGGCAAAATGTATCTACATTGTGGGCACATCCCACATTTATTCATACCAGCAGCTTTAACATTTTTCTTGCTCATCTCTACCAAGTTTTTAAGATTGAAGTTTCTTCTGTAAGTAAACTTAGGTTTAAGACCTATCATCTTACTTAAAGCATGATCTTCTAATATTATACCCCAGTTCTTAATAATAATCTCCTTAATGATTTTATGGTCTATACTATATGTAAACAGAAAGCTAAGACTTAGAGTATTTCTGCTATTAGCATTACTGTTATTTTCAATGAACCTCACATCTACCCTATTCATGGTTCCACCACTAAACAGAGGCCTAAAGTGCCCCGATTCTCTTTTAATACTCACTTCATCTATAGTGTCTGTTATTAATATTTCAGGATACCCTCTATTAAGGAACATTGTTTTCATGATACCACATTCATGCATGAAATCATGATGGTCAGAGATCATCCTTGTAGCCCTTACGAACTGCCCCTTCACCACCGCTCTTTTTTGGTGATACGGGTGGCTACTAGTATAATGCAAAAATGTGTTTGAATGTGTAGGTTTCCTATATATTGTGGATTTATATCTATTGTTGCCTCTATCCTTACTGATCCTAATGTCTAGATAATTAATTTCTTCAGTTCCAATAGTATATGTAAATTCAAGAAAATCGGTCATTGCAGTGATACTAGTTATAAACCTAGGGATCTGGTCAATGTGGCCTTTCCAAATAAGACACATATCATCTTGATACCTGGTATATCATGCTACGTGTTCTTGATACATTTTGTTATTGAACAGCAAGTTACGTTCCCAATAGGCCATTATGCTATTGGCAAAACTGCCACCGCATGGAGACCCCATAGCTATTCCTGTTTTTTGGAGAAAAAACTGTTCCTTAAATATCAAATAGTTATTGGATAAAATTAAATCCAAGAGGGTTTCAACAAGATAAATACTTGTATTATCTGCTTTTTTATACAGCATAAAGTTCCTGGTCCATTCAATCCCTAAATGTTGGGGAATAACTGTATATAAATCTTTAATATCTATGACCAAAAAAGTATACTGTTCATTATAATCTACTTGATTAATATTCTCCAAAAAACTCCAGGAATTCTTACATATCTGCGGTTCATCCTGGATTAATGGTTTTAGTATGTTATCGACATACTTGGCACACGCATAAGTGATGGAACCTCTTCCAGCCACAATCGGCCTAAATGGTGGGTCAACTAAACTTTTGTGCAATTTTGGAGAGCCAAATACAGCTGGAATTATTGGGGCTGGCATAGTTAGATATTGAAAAGTATCAATATCAATGCTACCCTCCAAGAACAAGTCATCCAAGGCCCCCCAATGCTTTTATATGCCAAGTTGACTTCATTTAAACTGGCATTTGTATATGCTCCAGAATGCAAATAATTAAACATTATGTTCTCGTATTGGTATTCATCCATAAACACTAGACCTCCTCCCTTATCTGGTTTCATAATTCTGACCTTACATTGGTTGAGAAGGGAGATGAAGTCTAATTCATTTTAGAAATGTTTAAATTTGGAGTTTTAGCATATGTGATGGAATCCAACCTTGACCTCAGGTCAGTTTCACACATCCTGTCAAACACATTTAATACACCATATAGTGGTGGATTAAAGACACTAGAAACCCTCTGTGTATTTAGAAGTGTGGAACAATTACCCATGCTATAGGTTAAATTTAGCTTACGTACAAATAGCTTAAGATCTATTATTGTTTTAACCAAATCAGCCTTTTTATCAGGAACAAAGGACAGACCCTTGGAGAAAAAACTCAATCAATGGTTGGTCAATTGTTAGAACAGTATAATTATATATTTTAAAGTCCCCTTGTTGACTAGTAAGGACTCTTGGTCCTTCTAACATTTGTTCTGTCACCTCCTCCGTTGATTCCTTCGATTTCCCCTCAGCTCTTGGTTCCTGTTGTTGCTCTGATTGTTGTTGTTTCTCATGATCCTTGATGTAAAATGCAGCTCTGGTACACATTGCACCATGATCCTCAATGTAATCTGTAGCTCTGGAACTCATTGCACCATGATCCTTGGGGTAACTTGCAGCTCAAGAACACATTGCACCCTGAACCATAGTGTAGCCTGCAGCTTTGGTACACATTACACTATGATCCTCAGTGTAAAATGTAGCTCTGGTACACATTGCACCATGATCCTTGGTGTAACCTACAGGTCTAGTACACATTTCGCCATGATCCTCAATGTAACCTGCAGTTCTGGTACACATTGTTCCGTGATACTTTGTTGAAACTGCATCTCTGGTACATATTGCACCATGATCCTTGGTGTAACCTGCAGCTGTGCTACAAATTGTACCATGATCCTCAATGTAATCTGCAGCTCAGGTACACATTACACCATGATCTTCAATGTAACCTGCAGCTCTGGTGCACAATGTTCCATGATCCTGCAGCTCTGGAACACATTACACCATGATCCTTGCTGTAACCTGCACTTCTGGTATACATTGCACCATTATCCATAGTGTAACCCTCAGCTCTGGCACACATTACACTATGATCCTCAGTGTAATATGCAGCTCTGGTACAAATTGCACTATGATCCTCAGTGTGACCTGCAGCTCTGGTACACTTTGCACCATGAACCTCAATGAAACCTGTAGATCTGGTACACATTTCACCATGACCCTCAGTGTAATCTGCAGCTGTGGTACACATTGCACCATGATCCTTGGTGCAACCTGCCGCTCCAGTACACATTGTATCATGATCCTTAATGTAACCTATTGCAATGGTATACATTGCACCATGATCCTTGGTCTAAGCTGCAGCTCTGGTACACATTGCAGCATAATCATTGATACAACCTCCAGCTCTAGTGCACATTGCACCATGTTCCTTTGTGCAACCTGCAGCTATGGTACACACTGCACCATGATCCTCAAAGTAACCTGCAGCTCTGGTACACATTGTACCATGATCCTCAGTGTAGCCTGCAGCCTTGGTACAGATTGCACCATGAACCTCAGTGTAACCTACAGCTCTGGTACACCTTGCAGCATGCTCATTAGTTTAACCAGCATCTCTGGTACATATTACACCATGATCCTTGGTGTAACCTGCAGCTCTGGTACACATTCTACCATGATCCTTGGTTTAACCTGCAGCTCTGGTACACATTGCACCTTGATCCTGCAGCTCTGGTATACATTGCACCATGATCCTCATTATAACATTCAGCTCTGGTACAATTTGCACCATGATCCACAGAGTAACCTGCAACACTGGTACACATTGCTCTATGATCCTAGGTGTGACCTGCAGCTCTGGTGCACATTAAACCATGATCCTCAGTGTAACCTACAGCTCTGATACATATTGCACTATGATCCTCAATGTAACCTGCAGCTCTGGTACACATTGCACCATGATACTCAATATAACTTGCAGCTCTGGTACACATTGCATCATCATCCTCAGTGTAATCCACAGCTCTGGTGAATATTGCACCATGATCCTTGGTGCAGCATGCAACTCTAGTACACATTGCACCCTGATCCTCAATATAAACGGCATCTCTGGTACACATTGCACCATAATCCTTGGTGTAAGCTGCAGCTCTGGTAGACATTGCCCCATGATCCTCAGTGTAATCTTCAGCTCTGGCACACATTGCACCATGATCCTCAATGTAACCTGCAACTCTGGTACACAATGTACCATGATCATGCCACTCTGGAACACATTGCACCATGATCCTTGCTGTAACCTGCACGCCTGGTACACATTGCACCATTATCCATAGTGTAACCCTCAGCTCTGGCACACATTACACTATGATCCTCAGTGTAACCTGCAGCTCTGCCACACATTGCATCATGTTCCTTGGTTTAACCTACATCTCTGATACATATTGCACCATGATCCTGTAGCTCTGGTACACATTGTACCATCATCCATAGTGTAACCTGTAGCTCTGGTACATTTTACATCATGAACTCAGTGTAACTTGCAGCACTGGTACTCACTGCTCCATGATCCTTTGTGTAACCTGCAGCTCTGGAACTCATTGCACCATGATCCTTTGGGTAACTTGCAGCTCAAGAACACATTGCACCTTGATAAATAGTGCAGCCTGCAACTCTGGTTCAAATTACACTATGATCCTCAGTGTAATCTGCAGCTCAGGTACAAATTGCACCATGATACTCAGTGTTCCTGCTGCTCTGTTACACATTGCACCATGATCTTCAGTGTAACCTGCAGCTCTGGCACACATTGCTCCATGATCCTTGGTGTAACCTACAGCTCTGGTACACATTGCACCATGATCCTCGGTGTAACCTGCAGCTCTGGAACTCATTGCACCATGATCCTTGGGGTTACTTGCAGCTCAAGAACACATTGCACCTTGATAAATAGTGTAGCCTGCAGCTCTGGTACACATTACACTATGATCTTCAGTGTAACCTGCAGCTCTGGTACACATTACACCATGATCCTCAGTGTAATTCGCAGCTCTGGTACAAATTGCACTATGATCCTCAGTGTAACCTGTAGCTCTGGTACGCATTCCACCGTGATCCTCAGTGTACCTGCTGCTCTGTTACACATTGCACATGGTTTACGTATTCGTACACAACCACTAGTCAGCAATCCTGACGACATTTTAATGAAACAATGGGGGGAAGTGCAACAGCAGACTTCTCTCAAATTTGTAGAGATACTAGCTAATCATCACAATAGGATCATAGACAAAGAGATAGAATCCATCACCCAGCTTAGTCATATGGCTAAAAAGTATGAAGGACAGCCCAGATATCATAGTAGTCTTAAACATCTTGGCAAAGAGTTGATCACCTTAGAAACCCAGCTCAAGGAATGAAAGAAAAAGAAGTTCCTTAGGGATTTAGGGGACTATGACAAAGGGGACCCCTTTAACTTTGGTAAGGACAAACATGTCTGATTTGCTCAACACAATCTGGCACCTTTTAAAAGGAAACGTACCAAATCCATTTTATAAAAAGGGCTCCACACACAACACAGATACACCAGGTGAGGAATCATCCTCAGGTTTAGAGACTGATTCAGTGGGTGTCACTGGCTCCCCCGCTATGAAAAGAAGGAACTCTACTGCACTACAGGATTTACACCTAGGAGGAGGAGGGGGGGCAGGAAACATTGTGGAAGTAGACAATATGGAGAGTTTGTACACAAGGAACAGATGTAAATGTAACCAATATTTCCACTCACACCCTTACTGCCTCAGATGTTGAAATCCTAAATAAAGGACTATCATTCATACATGTTTTTTTTGTTTCTGAAGAAAATTTTGTTAATGATATACTTTCATTTTGCAGGCATCTTAATTTAAAATTATTTTTTCAGGAACAGACAACCTCAAAGATCACTGATGACTTTAAATCTCATAAGTCTTCCCTTATACCCCCTATGAATCAGAATGTGTCCTTATTTCAAAATGCTATCATAAAGGATCTTCACTTTCAGTTTAGGAAACATAATCCCTTGGTGAATAATATATCCAAAACATGCATGGACAATATCATCAAGTTAGCCAACAACCATGAGTTAGTCATAATAGGGGCCGATAAGGGCGGGGCTGTAGTTGTACAAGACTGGCATCAGTACGACAATGAAGCTAACAGACAGTTGTCTGATGCACGTTACTACACCCATCGTAGTATTGACCCCACCCCCTTCTTTAAACAAAAAATTTATGATTGCCTTTCTTTAGCAGTCAAAGAGGGCATTATTAGTAATAACACCAAAATACAACTAACAATAACCAACCCATGTCCACAATACATATATTTTCTGCCGAAAATACATAAAGATCCAAAGAATCCCCCTGGTAGACCCATTGTCACCAGCAGAAACTCACTCACTGAACCTCTGTCCCTTTTCCTTACCAAATATCTGCAACCACTCCTCAAATGTGTTAGAGCATGTATCAGAGACACCACAGAATTTCTTCAGATCCTTTCTGAGGTACAATTAGAACCAGATTGGTTGTTGTGTACATTAGATGTCACATCTCTCTATACCAATATTCCACACTGGGCAGGGTTAGAAGCCTTAGAATATTGGTTAAATAAAACAGAAATGTACAAACCTTGTTTCAGTACATTGTTACTGTATTTGACCGAACATGTGCTCACAAAGAACATCTTTTTCTATCGGGACAATTGCTTTTTACAGATACAAGGTACAGCTATGGGAGCATCTTTTGCACCAATATATGCCGATTTATTTATGGCTTATATTGAAGAACAGATTATTTACGATAACTCCCATAACTTATATATAGAAGAAATGGATATTTGGAGAAGATACTTGGATGATTGCTGGCTGGTGTGGAGATCGGACACGGAATACCTTTTGGAATTCATCACATATTTAAATTAGAACAGATGGGGAATTGAATTCACGGTCAACTATGATAAAAACAAAATTATTTTTTTTGATGTTTTGGTCTCTAGAGCACCCGACCATACGTTGACTACTGAAGTCTACCGGAAATTTCCCGAAAACAATTCGCTTCTCCATACCACCAGCTTTAATCCACCCCATATCTGTAAGAATACTCCTAAATCTCAATTCATGAGAATGAAACACATTTGTTTAGACATCTTAGGGATGATTTAGTACTTAGATTCAGGGACAGAGATACACAAATGGGTCACATGTGGTAGATAACATGGAGCGTGATAACCTTCTCTTTATAAAGAAAAGGGGGATAGAGAGGGGGGGCCCCTAGACTAATTAAACCCCCTATGAACAAAACATAGGTATATTAATGAATATTGTATTTTGACACTCGAACTATTTTTGACATGTGATACTAGACTGAGTTTTTTTGGCTGACAGATGTCTTTTCTCATCATTTCAAACATGGGCAGTCTCTCAATATAAAATCAACTCAAACTACCTTGTTATGTGAGCCTTTAATTGATTGCCATCCTTGTGGCCATTGTGTCCATTTTCCCAGGTTATTGAAAACTAAAAGTTTTTTAGTCAAAAACCCCCCCCTAAGTTTTCTACATTTTTTTTTTTGCTAATTGCACTTCTTGGGGTGATTTATTTAGCTAATTAACTAACTGTCTTTTCTTATAATATAGGTCAAACTTCCAGACTGAATAAGAATGAATATCCTCCAGTGAGATAAAACACCATAAAAAAACTAATGCCCTTTATAAGCATAACCTGTCACACAAAAATGCTTATTTTAATTTCACTATTATTGATAAAATCATGAGATTCAGGAAGAATAAATTGGGTTGGCATGATGAACACTATGGAGAAAAAATGGATTGTTAAATTGGGAGGTCTCTTTAAACCAGGACTTAATGAGCATCTTTAACCGATCATATGTCTTTTGCTTTTTGTATTTAAAGTATTTCTTAATTTGCTTCTTTTTCACACTAATGAAGGCTTTGTATCCATACAGCTGAAACCAGTTTATTTTTTAAGAATACTTTTATTAAAGTATTTTTTGGTGCCATTGTATGCTGGTCTTTCTACTTTTTTGAAATGCCTTTCCTATATTGAGACCATGCAGCTGCCATACTCGCAGAGTCTTCTGTAGTTTCTGTTACACATTGCACCATGATCTGCAGTGTAACCTGCAGCTTTGGTACACATTGCACCATGATCCTCGATGTAACCTGCACCTCTGGTATCCATTGCACCATGATCCTCAGTGTAACCTGCATCTCTGGTACACATTGCACCATGATCCTCAGTGTTATCTGCAGCTCTGGTACACATTGCAGCATGATCCTTGGTTTGATCTGCAGCTCTGCTACATATTGCATCATGATCTTTGTGGTAAACTGCAGCTCTGGCACATATTGCATCATGATCCTCATTGTAACCTGTGCTCTGGTATACATTGAACCATGAGCTTTGGTTTAACCTGCAGCTCTGTCACGCATTACACCATGATCCTCAGTGTAACATATAGCTCTGGTACACATTGCAGCATGATCCTTGGTTTAACTTGCAGCTCTGTTGCATATTGCATCATGATCTTTGGTGTAAACTGCAGCTCTGGTACATATTGCATCATGGTCCTCATTATAATCTGCAGCTCTGGTATACTTTGAATCATGATCCTTGGTTTAACCTGCAGCTCTGGCATGCATTACACCATGATCCTCAGTTTAACCTGCAGCTCTAGTATACATTGCACCATGATCCTGCAGCTGTGGTACACATTGCACCATAATCTTCAATGTAACCTGCAGCTCTGGTACACATTGCACCATAATACGCAATGTAATCAGCAGCTCTGGCACACATTCACCATGATCCTCAGTGTACCTGTAGCTCTGGTATACATTGCACCATGATCACCAGTGTAACCTGCGGCTCTGTTACACATTGCACCATGATAATAAGTGTAACCTGCATCTCTGGTACACATTGCAGCATGATCCTTGGTCTAGCCTGCAGCTCTGGTACATATTGCACCATGATCCTCAATGTGATCTGCAGTTCTGGTAGACATTTCACCATGATCATCAGTGTAACCTGCAGCTCTGGTACACATTGCACCAGGAGCCTCAGTGTAACCTTCAGGTCTTGTACACATTGCCTCAAGATCCTCAGTGTAACCTGCAGCTCTGGTACACATTACACCATGATCCTCTGTGTAACCTGCAGCTCTGGTACACATGCACCAGGATCCTCAGTGTAACCTGCAGCTCTGGTACATATTGCACCATGATCCTGAATGTAACCTGTATATCTGGTGCACATTGCATCATGATCCTCAGTGTAACCTGCAGCTCTGGTACACATTGCACCATGATCTTTGGTGTAACCTACAGCTCTTGTACACATTGCACCATGATCCTCAGTGTAACCTGCAGCTCTGGTACACATTGCACCATGATCCTCAGTGTACCTGTAGCTCTGGTATACATTGCACCATGATCCTCAGTGTAACCTGCAGCTCTGTTACACATTGCACCATGATAATAAGTGTAACCTGCAGCTCTGGTACACATTACGGCATGATCCTTGGTCTAACCTGCAGCTCTGATACATATTACACCATGATCCTCAATGTGATCTGCAGCTCTGGTACACATTGCACCATGATCCTCAGTGTAACCTGCAGCTCTGGTGCACATTGTAGCTCAGTGTAACCTGCAACACTAGTACATACTGCACCATTATCCTCAGTGTAACCTGCAGCGCTGGTACACATTGCACCATGATCCTCTGTGTAACCTGCCGCTCTGGTACACATTGCACCTTGATCCTTGGTGTAACTTGCAGCTCTGGTACATACTGCACCATGATCCTCGGTCCTAAAACTTGCCCTTCTTCTTTCCGAACAGGAAGATTATGAAGTATTTTTCAGTGTTCTAGATAAGTGTCCTACATTCAGAGCTGGATCATGGCCAAATGGTGACCTAGGCAGGGGAATGGACCAGGTCCTCTTCACAGACATTCTGCTGTCCCATTAATCACTTTTCTTCCCGAATTACCATACACTTTGCTCAAAACTGTCAGCATGCGGAATTTTTTCTTTAATTTTGAAATGAAGGCAGAGATATAGATTTAATTTAAAGCTTTTAATTTAAATATCCTTTGTTGTCCAGGTTAGTCCCACTAGGCTAGTAACATAACTTCAGAGAAGACCCTTGGTGGTATTTATACTACTAGTGGAAATTTGACCAGGGAACTATGGAACTTCTCCTTTTTTTTTTCGAATATGGGGGCGCTGCATGCAGTTGCTCTTCCTACTTCTGGTCAAAGCATGAAGATGGCTGGGAGAAGTTGGGAGGAAATTAAGTATACATAGGTCAAAGAAGGTAGGGGCAAAGAAGAAGGTGATGCCTCAGGAAATGAGGATGTAATAGTAGCTTGTGTGTCGGAAGAGAGGGTTGAAAAGGTGCAGTCAGGTGAGCCTGTAAATGGAGGTGCTATAGAAGAGGAAAACGTTGCTGAGATTTCTCAAAAGGATGATACTGGAGAGGAGTTGGTAATGGATTTGGAGGAAATTTTTAAGAAAATCTCTTCAAGCATGAGGTTTTGACTCAGAAATGTGTTGTTGCAACCCTCCATTTGGGAAGGTTGCAGGATGAGTAACTTTTGGATTTAGTTAATATGAGTGAGCTAGGAGTGGTAAGGATGTCTCCTGGGAAGACTTAATGGAGAAAATACGACAGGATGAGGAGACAGTTATTTATTTATTTATTTACATTTGTTGACCGGGAATGTCCGACTGGATGCAGGTCCTTTTTCAGCGGAGGCCCGGGGAGAAAAGCTCCACAAATTGAAATATTACAGACATAGTTACAGATGAAGAACATAGTACATTCTGTAGATAACTAGCATATGTTCTATTCATGAAGTCATAGCAGATATTAACAATTGTTACAATAAGAAGTTACTGCCATATAATAAGTAGATAGGCATGGAAGTATCAGAGCTTGCTGTAATCAAAGGTAGTTTGTGGGGTGGAAGAGAGGTAGAGGGTAGATGGAGTGGGAGAAGTTTGAGTGGAGAGTTACAAGGGCATAGCCAGCATGTTTTTAGTTGCGCTTTAAGTAAAGCTTTGAAGTGGGTGCATGATGGTAGAGAGGTTATTGTGGGGGGAGGGTGTTCCATAATTTTGGCTATAGCGCTGGAGAATAGTGCTTCTCCAGCTGTGTTACTGGCTCAAGTAACCTGCAATTGATTTTTGTTGCTGGATCGTAGTGATCTGGTGGTGAGATAGGATTGGAGTAGATACTGGAGGGATGGGATCTTCAGAAGATGGTTAACCAGTTTGTGGGTGAGTGTGAGTTGATACCATTGAAGGAGGTGAGGGAGTTCTAGCCAGGTTGTAAGGGAAAATTGTATGCAGAGGTGGTGAAGTCAGGAGTGGAGAATAGGAAAGAAGAAATAACAGGTGCAGAACAAAAGAGGAAGTTTACAGTGTGTATTGACAAAAAGGAAGACAATGAAATGGACATGTATAAGGTAAGGGATGAAGTAATTTCACCATTAGGAATCAAAGCAGGCAAGGTAAGAGCTTTCATACATACAAAAAATGGACATGTATAAGGTAAGGGATGAAGTAATTTCACCATTAGGAATCAAATCAGGCAAGGTAAGAGCTTTCATACATATAAAACATGGACGTGTATAAGGTAAGGTATGAAGTAATTCCACTGTTAGGAATCAAAGCAGGCAAGGTAAGAGCTTTCATACATATAAAAAATGGACATGTATAAGGTAAGAGATGAAGTAATTCCACCATTAGGAATCAAAGCAGGCAAGGTAAGAGCTTTCATTCATACAAAAAATGGACATGTATAAGGTAAGGGATGATGTAATTTCACCATTAGGAATCAAAGCAGGCAAGGTAAGAGCTTTCATACATATAAAAAATGGACATGTATAAGGTAAGGGATGAAGTAATTTCACCATTAGGAATCAAAGCAGGCAAGGTAAGAGCTTTCATGCATATAAAAATGGACATGTATAAGGTAAGGGATGAAGTAATTTCACCATTAAGAATCAAAGCAGGCAAGGTAAGAGCTTTCATAAATATAAAAAATGGACATGTATAAGGTAAGGTATGAAGTAATTTCACTATTAGGAATCAAAGCAGGCAAGGTAAGAGCTTTCATACATATAAAAAATGGACATGTATAACGTAAGGGATGAAGTAATTTCACCATTAGGAATCAAAGCAGGCAAGGTAAGAGCTTTCATACATATAAAAATGGACATGTATAAGGTAAGGGATGAAGTAATTTCACCATTAGGAATCAAAGCAGGCAAGGTAAGAGCTTTCATACATATAAAAAATGGACATGTATAAGGTAAGGGATGAAGTAATTTCACCATTAGGAATCAAAGCAGGCAAGGTAAGAGCTTTAATACATATAAAAAGAGACATTTTGACATTATTTTTGAGACTGGACAGATAATGGAAACATTTTTAGAAGAATATGAAAAGAAGAAAAAACAGAAAGACAAAAAAAAAAAAAATTCATATGCTTTTACTGTACTTGTGTTTCTACCTACTTTATTTTACTTTTGCATCATCTTAAAAGTACTCAATTGTATTTATTACTGCTTGGTGTAACTCATTCTAAGCCTTTTGGTTTAAACACTTGGGCTTCGGACCAGTTGTTTTGCACTGAGAGGGTTTGTGGTCTGCACTGTAGTGGCAAAACAGGTAGCTTACATCCTTCTAGGTTGGGAACTGCTGATTGAGGGCTCAGTGTCTGTTATTCTAAAAGTGTATTAATTCTGGTTTAAGCACTTGGGCTTTCAGGCCAGTTATTTTACATTAAGAGGGTTCGTGGTCTGCACTCTTGTGGGAGGAGAGGCTGGACTCTGCCCTTCTGAGCTGGGAATTTCTGGTTAAAGGCTTATAGTGCATGTATATCTGAACTGTTTCTTACTGAAGTTGGTGTGCCTTGTTTGCTGTGGCATAGACTGGATTCAGGCCTGCTGGATCTAGCTTTGTTTGTGTAACTTGAGCACTAATCCAGGCATTCTCTAAAGTATTCAATTGTATTTATTACTGCTTGGTAGTAACTTGATTAAAGTGTAGCTATCATTCTAAGTATTTTGGATTAAGCACTTGGGCTTCAGACCAGTTATTTTACATTAGGAAGGTTTGTGGCATGCACTGTGGTGGCAGGACAGGTAGCTTTCTTCCTTCTAAGTTGGGAACTGCTGATTGAGAGCCCAGTGTCTGTTATTCTTAAAGTGTATTAGTTCTGGTTTAGGCACTTGGGCTTCAGGCCAGTTATTTTACATTAAGAAGGTTCGTGGTCTGCACTCTTGTGGGAGAAGAGGCTGGACTCTGCCCTTCTGAGCTGGGAATTTCTGGTTAAAGGTTTATAGTGCCTGAATATTTGAACTGTATCTTATTGAAATTGGTACACCTTGTTTGCTGTAGCATAGACTAGATCCAGACCTGCTGAATCTAGCTTTGTTTATATGCTTGTTGTTTGTTTGCTTGTTATTTCCCTGGAGCTAATTCCACCTAATGCGTGGCTTCTCAGCGCTTCTGTGGATCACTAGTGATATCTGCATTGCTTACTGTACTTATTTCCTTGTTTCACTTGAAAGAAAGTTACTGTTTGTCGTTTTGCATTTAAGTTACCTGTAACACATTGCACTTAAGTTACCTGGCACTTGCGTGCTAAAGCAATTATATAAGTCAGCACTAAAAATTAAAAGCACTACACCCTCACTCCCCACTGGCCCTTGTTTTCAATTATTAAGGAATTCCCAATATTATTCTAGCATGTCCAAAGGTCAGTTGTCAATCTCCTCTCGGTCCAGCTGGTGAATCTGGGAATCTTGAGGCAATGTTACAACTGCCTCATGTACACAGACAACCCTCTCCTCCTCCCAACAAATTCCAACACATGTGAGAGATGCAACCATATAGCCAAACTGGAGGCTAAGCTCTCTCAACTCAGTACTGGCATAACCAGTCAGGAGGAGAAGGAAACCACACTCACTACAATTCCAGTCTCACATAGACCTACCACGACAGCAAACCAAACACATAATCACACAAAAACATACTCGAGGCTCTAAATAAAGATCTGCCTAAGCAGCAGACACCTCCAAAGCAGACACCCAAGCAACCGCTACCCCAAAACAAAACACGTGCAACACATATCTCACAAAGCCAGTGTGCTGAACAGTCACAGCCCTTAAGACTAAACAACACACTTGATACACTTGTAATAGGTGACTCTATCGTCAGGCACACTGACGTCCCGCTCACCAGGCTGAACAAGGAGAGGGTCATGGTGAGCAGCCTGTCGGGTGCTAGGATCCGCCAAATAACACAAGCACTCAGGTCACTCCAAGGCAAGTACAAATATGACTCAGTCATTGTCCATGCTGGTGTGAATGACCTGAGACATACCTCCCTGGACTACATGAAAAGAGACATAAAGGAGCTCTCTGAGCATGTAGCCCAGGCCGGTATGACCCTGACCTTGAGTAGCATCTTACCCTCGCCAAGAATGATGCCACAATATGAAGACAAGATGATCAATTTCAACAATTGGTTTAAGTACTGGTGTCATTCAAAGGGGATCCAATGCCTGTCAGCTTGGGATGATATGCTCAACAAGCCACGATGCTTCGCTAGGGATGGCTTGCACCTGTCACCCCTGGGCTTTCAGATATTGGCAAAGGCTCTTGCTACCCCCATAGTGCCTATTTTAGGCAAGGCTCAAAAGACAAACCCACCTCCATAGGTATCACAAGGGATAAGAAACTAAGAGTAATGCTACTCAGCATGAAGTCTAAACCTCAAGATGCCTTTTCGAAACTCTCCTTAGCATGGAGAACATTGATATCTGTACAGTAACAGAAACCTGGTTCAGGGCTCGAGCACCCCAGCACTACCAGGTTATACCTCATACCATGCTTTTCGCCCCAAAACTTGGACTGAACCACAAAGGAGGAGTATCGATATTCATCAAAGATACCCACACCTCCAGGTTGGTGGCAAAGCACGAAGCATCAGAGACTATCCATGTGCAACTAACAGTGGGTAAAACTGCCTTCCAGTTTATAGCCTGCTACAGACCACCCTCCCAAACCCAGGAACCCCACTCGACCTTTCTGAGAACACTGGAAAATATGAAGGTCTCTCCAAACACCATTATATTGGGCGACTTCAACTACCCAAACATAGACTGGGAGCATTACTCTAGCTCCAACACCCTAGCCCAAAGGTTCCTAGAATTTATAAACTCAAATGCTATGGAACAACTTGTTACCACTCCCACAAGTGGAAAACATACTGGACCTGATCATCACCAACATGGGGACTCTATGCTCCAGACCAGAAGTGTATCCCTAACTGGTAAGATCAGACCATAAACTAATCTCACTGGATATTCACATCCCGACCCAACCCCCTGCCCAGAAAACCACAGTGAAAAACTTCTCTAAAGCAAATTTCACACTCCTCAAAACCAAGGTGGAATCCTTCAAAGCCCCCGGGCCTGTGGAAAATATGGCCCAGACTGCAGAATCCTTTATAAACGCATTCTATGAACACCTTCAGGAATGCATGGATCATCGATCCCAAATAAAACCAAGACCCAATCCTCCAAAGGCAGGCGTCCTGTCTGGTGGACCCCAACCATAAACAAACTATACAATAGAAGGAGGAAGCTACTAAATGATAGAGCAAAATCCCAAAAAGGAAGGCATCACTGATCAGTATTAGCAAAAACTACTGGCACTCATAAAATTGTCTAAGGCCAGCTTCGAGAGAAAACTGCACAGGACACTAAGGATAATCACAAGGCTTTCTTTAGTTATGTTAGGAACCTGGGTGGTAATTCCCAGATATGCTCAGAATTAGTCCAAAATGACAAAAATACACTGAACCCACAGACATTGCCAACATCCTAGCTGACAGGTTCAGCCCCCACCAAAAGGGCAAATATCTATCCCAGCAGAGTGCTGCCCCCCTGACATCTCAGATGCTCAGGTAAGAGCCACCCTCTCCAAAGCAAAAAACACAGCATCAATGGGACCAGACGGTGTCCCGGGTTGCGTCCGACATGAACTCCAAGAAGAGCTAAACCCAAACATAAAACTACTGTTCAATCTCAGCCTTACTACAGGATATGTGCCCAAAGAGTGGCGTACAGCAACAGTGGTCCCTCTCCATAAAGGTGGTGCCTCAACGGATCCTGGAAACTATCACCCCATAAGCCTGACTAGCTTGGTCTGCAAAGCTATGGAAAGGATCATCATGGACCTCATAAATAAAGATATTGGGGACCTACAGACACTGGACCCTACCCAGTTCAGCTTTGTTAAGGGCAGATCCTGCCTCTTAAACCTGGTTGATTTCTTTGAAACAGTCACCAAGGCCATTGACGAGGGGAAGGTGGTCCACACAGCCTACCTGGACCTCGCAAAAGCCTTCGATACAATACCCCACTTGGGCATTATAAGCTCACCAGCTTAAATATAAACCCCTATGTCACTAGATGGATTGCAAACTGGCTCAAGGACAGAACCCACATGGTTAGAATTGCTGGAGCCATGTCAGACTCCAAACCAGTTACAAGTGGTGTCCCACAAGGCTCAGTCCTGGGACCTCTCTTGTTCGGTATATATTTCTCGGAGGTACAGGCCAACACGGATGGACTGTGGCTGATAGTCATGACCAAGATGACTGCAAACTGGGCACCATAATTGACTCTCCAGCCGACACAAGCATCCTCCAAAAGGGCCTCATAGAAACAGACAACTGGTGCCAGAGCCATGGCCTCAAGCTAAATGCCAAAAAGTGTATAGTCATCCCCTTTGGCAAAAACAAAGTGCTCACAAATTACCACATAGGTGGTAATCCATTAAGTACAGAAGAAGTAATTAGGGACCTGGGGACCCAAGTTGATAGCAATCTCTCATTTGACAACCACGTGGCCAAAGTGGTTAGAAAACATTTTATATAGCCCACCTAATCATGAAGGGATTCACATCTAGATCAGGGAGGTCATCGTGCCTCTTTACTCATCCCTCATCAGGCCCATAATTGAGTACAATGCCCCTTTTGGGATGTACCTTACCAGACACCTGCAGCAACTGGAAAGACCCCAAAGTACCTCACCAAGAGGATCAAAGGGCTCAAACAGATGCCATATGCTGCCTGGTTAAAGAAACTCCAGCTCTACTCAGTGGCATACCGCCTGTTCAGAGGCGATCTGTGCCTGACGTATAAAGCCATGTCCAACCCGAATTAATGGACATGCTGCACCTCAGAAAATCCAAATCCCATCGAGCTACGGCGCTCAGACTTGAACCTCAGCACTGAAATAAATAGGACATGCTGGAGGGACAGATTCATAACCCAGAGGCTCCCTTCACTCTGGAATAAAATCCCAGTCCAGGTTAGGCAGAGTCCCTCATTGACTCTCTTCAAGAGGAATCTTGATGAGTGGATGGGAGATTGTAGGTTTACCCCGGGTATCACTTCTGTGTCACTGTTAGACAGAGGCACAGTATACTAACCTCGAAAAAGGGCATAGCAAAATAAATTTAAAATGGGTGGCGAAAGCCAAACACATTCTGGCTAGGCTTATAAATGCCCTAGGGCAGATAGCCTAGTATGAACCTAAGTATGCCATGGAATTTGTATATATTTAAAACTTTTTACAGAGAGACAAAGAAAAAGATTAATATACAATTCAGGGCTGAAGTAGAAAAAAATACTTTACAAGGACATTTACTGAAGTTATGTAAGAATGTATTAGATATGTCAAAAGTATGTGACAACAGAGGTTTGTGGACCAAGGTGTGGGATTGCAATACGATTTTGAAAATTGAAAATGAAAGTATTGTGCCTTTACCAAGTGTTATAAATGTCAAAGGTGATAGAGGCATGGTTAAATATTGGGGCCAGCCTAAAACATGTTTTTTTATCTGGTAAAAATTATTTAATTAGTTGTTGTCGTTGTGTCTTTCGGCTTAGGGGTCGCCAGAGCAGAACTTCAGTCTGCTATTGATTGGCAGTAGATTTTTACGTGCCGAGTTGTCGGCCCTGATGCGCAACCTTCAACGAAGGTACGCCCATTCACACATGTCTCCACACAGAAGACGCTCTAACTGAGAGTCGAACAGGACAACGTCTTACTGTGAGGCGACAATGCTACCACAGCACCACCACCACAGTCTAAAAATTATTTAATTAGTAATTGTGCTAAAAGAAGATGCTTCCCTTGTGAAAAATAGAACATGATGCAAGGAATTGTGAATTGAGATGTTATAAATGTAATAAAAAGGGACATTTGAGGGATTTGAAGAAAAAGGAAAAAAAAACGGAGGTACAAATTGTAGAAGTATTAACAGAGCAAGATCAAAAGGGTGAGGTTGGGCAAAAAGAGCTAGAAACAGTGGAAACACAAATAGAAACTATGGCTAGAGAACAAGTTGTACAAAAATTAATATGCAATTAGAATTTAATACAGGAAAATGAAGAAGAAAGGTCAGGGTTGAGTGATAGTGATAAGGTTAAATGGAATATAATTAAGCAAAAGAGAAATTCTATTGGTAAGATATTGTGGGAGAGGAAAAGAAAAAAATATACAGGCATTTAAAAAAGAAAAAAAGAAAGGGAAGGGATGAATATATATTACTTTAAGGTAGAATTACTTGTAAAGTCTTAGCACTTAATGTGAATAGTTTTAAGAAGGTAGAGAGAAGAATAGGCATTTTGGAGTGGTGTAAAAAGCAAGATAGTGATCTCATTATCTTAGAAGATTTTAGATTTCTGTCTGAAATAGAAAGGTATCAAACAGAAGCGTGGTCGGGAAAAATGTTATCTGGAATATTGGGAGGGAGACCTGTTTCAGGATACTTATCTTACATAAAGATATGATTAAAGTGTTAGATGTCATGCTTGTTATAACAGATATGACTACAATTATTGATGTAAGATGGATGGACCATATTATTAGAATTATTACAATATATGCATACATAAAAAGGAGAGAAAAAAGATGTTTAGAAATATGATTCAATATGTAGCTGTTAATATGGAAATCATTGTAGCAGGGATTTTAATTGCAAATTAAAACAACAGAAAAATAAGGCATATGATGTTAAACTAGTAAGGCATATTATAAAATATGGACAGTTAAGAATTTAAAGATATGGACATATAGAAGAGGAGAAAAAAGAACAGAAATAGATTATTTCTTTTGTCATAAATTTTATTAATTGTAAAACTAGTGATGTTAATGACAGGATTTTCACACCATAGGACAATTTGGATTTTGATAAAAGGAAATTCTGAGTATATAAAATAGGTAAAGGTTTAAAAAGAGTGAATGAGGTGAAATGGAATGCTATAGGGAAAGAAGATATAATGAAATTATGGCAAGATCATACAGAGATGAGAGAGTTTTACAAAGACTGGTCAGAGTGGTAGTTAAGTTTCAAACTAAAATACAAAAAAGTGTTATGTGACATAGGAAAAAGAAATATATATATATATATATATATATATATATATATATATATATATATATATATATATATATATATATCTGGAAAAATGATGCATAAAGAGTTAAGTGATAATACTAATACTTGTTTAGAAAGTAATGATGAACATTTCTTTATTAAGGAACAGGAATTATATGTGTTGAATAAGAGAAGAAATGTAATATTTATTGTATAAAATATATTTTCTGCAAGGAAAAAAAGACAAAATTGCACCAGATTTAATTTAAGTAAAATAATTAAAGATAATAATACTTTCATGATAGAAGTGAAGGATTCATCAGATGTAATGTGTAATATGCAAGAGAAAATTATGAATATAGTAAAAGAGCATATTAAGACATTACTTAAAGGGCAGAAGATAAAGACATGTAAGGAATGGAAGGCATGTACATTTTCTGATAAGGATAATAAGGATTTGGAAAAAGAAATAATTGAGGAATTAGAACAGGTGTTGAAAGTAGTGAATTTAGATTCAGCAGCAGGACTGGATGGAATAGAATAGAGGATGAGTTTAAGTAACAAAATGTAAAGGTATTAAATGAATGGATGAACAAAGGTTTAGGTATAAAGAGTTATGCAGAGGTGTTGTTAGATTTACATGAAAAAAGGTAGCAAAAGATAATTAAGGAATTGGAGACCAATAATATTAAATAATACAGATTATAAACTTCTTATACAAATTTTACAAAAAGGGGTGGAAGAGAACGTGGGAAAATGAGCATATATATGGTATAAAAGGTAAAATACTTCAAGATTTATTATTAATAGTTAGGGAGCTAGTAGAGGATATAGTGCATAGAAATGTTCAGATGAAATTAATGGTAGGGGATTTATGTAAATCTTTTGATTCAATTCATAATTCTGTATTATGGGATAATTTCAAAGTCTATAATATAAGTAAAAAGATTAAAAATGTTTGTATTACAGCATATAGGTATAATATAGTGAATGCAATGGTAAATTGGTGATTAGGTGAAGATATACAGTTGGAGAAAGGTATTAGACAAGTTTGTCCACTGATTGGTACATTATTTCTATTAGTAGTGAATGTAATATCTACACGCATGAATAGAGTGATGGAAGCAATGAAGCAAAGCTCTAAGAGATTACTAGACTACTAATATACATCTATATGCCTAGCCAGAATGTGTTGGCTGAACTGTTTAAAATTTGTAGTATTTAACTGTATAACAACTAGTACCTGTATATTAGTAGTCTAGTAATCTCTTGGAGCTTATCTCCCCAAGACTCTATTGAAAATGGACATAAATCCAGTTAGACTATCCCAGTCAACAAATGTGAAATAAAAAAAATAAAGTTAAATTTCCAATGAAGGGATAAAAATGCCTAGTTTGTTAACATATGCAGATGCTATTATTGTTGAAAAAGACGGGTTAAGTATGAGTATATTGATAAAGCATTTACAGAAGATTATTCAGGTAATAGATTTCTGATAAAGGCAAAAGTCAAGGTTTAGGATTCGAAGGGATGATTGGTGGAATTAGGTTCATAGGTAGGTACTAGGCTATCTGCCTGAAGGCATTTATATGCCTAGCCAGAATGTGTTGGCTTCCGCCGGCCCTTAGATTAGTTCCCTGTGCCTCTGTACAGCAGAGCAATTGAAGTGATCCCTGGGGTAAACTTTCTGTTTCCCATCCACTCGTCAAGGATTCTCTTGAAGAGGATTAGCGAGGAGCTCTGCCTAATGTAGATTGGAATCTTGCTCCAGAGCATGGGAAGTCTCTGGGACAGGGATCTATCCCTCCAGCACATCCTATTTATTGTTGTGGTGAGGTTTAGATCCCTGGAGCGTGTGGCACGAGGGGATATGGTTTGCTTTAGGTGGAGCATGTCCATCAATTCTGGGTTGGATATGGCCTTTTATGTCAGGCAGAGATCACCTCTGAGTAGGCGGTATGCAACCGAGTACAGCTGGAGTTTCTTCAGTCGAGCTGCATAGGGCATCTGCTTGAGGCCAGTGATCCTCTTGATGAGGTACTTCTGTGGTCTTTCCAGTTGTTGCAGGTGTCTTGTGAGGTACACCCCAAATGGGGCATTGTACTCTATGACGGGTCTGATGAGTGATGCATAGAGGAGCCCAATGACCTTTTTCGATCTGGATGCAAACCCTTTTGTGATTAGGTGGGCCACATAGAAGGATTTTCTAACCACTTTGGCAATGTGATTATCAAAGGAGAGGTTACTATCTACTTGGGTCCCCAGATCCCTTATTATGTCTTCTGTATTTAGGGGGCTACCACCTATGTGGTAGTTTGTGAGTACTTTTTTTTTCCAAAGGGGATGACTATGCACTTTTTGGCATTTAGCTTGAGGCCATGGTTTTGACACCAGGTATTTGTCTCAGTGAGACCCTTTGGGAGGATGTCTGTGTCAGCCAGAGGGTCAATTATAGCCCCTAGTTTGCAGTCGTCTGCAAACTTGGTCAGCCATAGTCCTCCTGTGCTTGCCTGTACCTCTGAGAAGTATATGCCAAACAGGAGGGGTCCTAGGACTGAGCCCTGGGGGATGCCACTTGTAACCGGTTTAGAGTCAGACCTAACACCCACAACTCTTACCATGTGAGTTCTGTCCATTAGCCAGTTGGCAACCCATCTCATGACATAGGAGGTTATGTTCAGGCTGGTGAGCTTATCTATAATACCTGAGTGGAGAATGGTGTCGAAGGCCTTTGCAAGGTCTAGGTAGGCTGTGTAGACCTCCTTTCCCTTGTCTATAGCCTTGGTAACTGTCTCAATGAAGTCCACCAGGTTTAGGAGGCATGATCTGCCCTTAACAAAGTCGAACTGGGTAGGGTCCAGTGTTTGGAGGTTTCCAATGTCTCTGTTAATGAGATCCATGATGATGCACTCCATAGCTTTGCAGACCAAGCTAGTCAGGCTTATAGGGCGATAGTTGGGGTCCATTGTGGCCCCACCTTTGTGGAGTGGAATAACCGTTGCTGTGCGCCACTCTGTGGGAACATAGCCTGTGGAGAGGCTGAGTTTAAACAGTGTGTTTAGGTGAGGGGTTAGTTCATCTTTGAGCTCATGTAGGACACAGCCTGGGACACTGTCCAGTCTCATTGATGCTGTGTTTTTGGCTTTGGAGAGGGCTGTTTTAACCTGAGTGTCTGTGATTTCAGGGGCACTACATTCTTCTGGTATAGTTATGGGCCCTTTTGGGGGTGAAGTTTGCACTGAACCTGTCTGCCAGGATGTTGGCTATATCGGTCAGTAAAGTGTATTTTGTGCCATTCTGCACTAACTCCGAGCAGATCTGAGAATTGCCACTTAGATTCTTGACATAGCTAAAGAATGCCTTGTGGTTATCTTTGGAGTCCATGGCAATTTTTTTTCAAAGCTAGCCTTGGATGATTTTATGAGGGAATGTAGCTTCTTTATGATAGTGATCAGGGATGTCTTCCCTTCTTTGGATTTTACTCTTTTCTGTACTAGTTTCCTCCTTCTATTGTATAGCTTGTTTATGGCAGGGGTCCACCAGATTGGTTTCCTTTTCTTGGAGAAGTGAGTCTTGGTTTTTTTTGGGATAGCATGATCCATGGATTCTTGTAGGTGCCTGTAGAGTGCATTAGTAAAGGATTTTGCAGCTTGGACAGCATTATCCTTTAGCATGGGGGCTTTGAAACTTCCCACCTCGGACTTAAGTAATGTGAAGTTTGCTTTTGAAAAGTTTTTCACGGTGGTTTCTTTGACCGGGGGTGGTGGCAGAATGTGGATATCCAGAGTGATTAGTTTATGGTCAGATCTAACGAGCGAGGGGTTGACCTCCGTTGTGGAACACCGGTCGCCCATGTTGGTGATGACCAGGTCCAATATGTTATCACCTCTGGTGGGAGTGTTGAACAGTTGATCCAGGGCATTTGAGTTTATAAATTCTAGGAAATGTTGGGCAAGAGAGTTTGGACTTGAGTAGTTCTCCCAGTTAATGTTTGGGTAATTGAAATCATCCAATATCAGGGTGTTTGGTAGGACCTTTATGTTTCCCAGTGTTTCCAGGAATGTGGAGTGGGGGTCCTGGGCCATGGTGGGTGATCTGTAGCAAGCTATAATTTGAATAGCTGTTTTGCCCATTGTTAGTTGCATGTGTATGATCTCTGAATATTCCTGCTGTGCCACTAACCTGGAGGTGTGGGTATCCTTGATGAATATGGATACTCCCCCGCCTTTTGTATTTTGGTCTGGGTTTTGTGGCCAAAATGTATGGTATGAGTTGTAGCCTGGTAGTGCTGAGGTGCTCCCTGGAACCTTAAACCAGGTTTCTGTTACTGCACATATATCAATTTTCTCCATACTGAGGAGTGCCTTAAGTGCGTGCATTTTGAGGTTTAGACTTCTGGCATTGAGTAGCATTACCCTCAGTTTTTTGTTACTTGTGCTATTTACGGTGGTGGGTTTGTCTTTTGTGCCTTGCATAAAAAAGGCACTATGGGGGTGGGAAGAGCCTTGGCCAGTATTTGAAAGCCTAAGAGTGACAGGTGCAAGCCATCTCTAGTGAAGCAGTGTGGCTTGTCGAGCATGTCATCCCAGGCTGACAGACACTGGATCACCTTTGAATGACACCAGAAGCTTAGCCAATTGTTGAAATTGATAATTTTTTCTCTGTACTGTGGTATCATTCTTGGTGAGGGCAGGATGCTACTCAGGGTCAGGGTCATACCAGCCTGGGCTAAGTGATCAGAGAGCTCCTCCATGTCTCTTTTCATGTAGTCCAGGGAGGTACGGCTCAGGTCATTCACACCAACATGGACAATGACAGAGTCATATTTGTACTTGTTCTGGAGTGACCTGGGTGCTTGTGTTATGTGGTGGATCCTGGCACCTGACAGGCAGCTAACAGTAACCTTCTCCTTGTTCAGCCTAGTGAGTGAGAAGTCAGTGTGCCTGACTATAGAGTCACCTATTACTAGTGTGTTGGGTATGTTATTTTGCCTTAAGAGCTGTGATTGTGTGGCACACTGGTTTTGTGAAGTATGTGTTTCATGGTTTGTGTTGGGGGGTGGAGATTGCTTGGATGTCTGCTTTGGAGGTCTCTGTTGCTTCTGCAGATTTTTATTTAGAGCCTCTGGGTATGTTTCCATGTATTTATGTGTGTTTTTTGCCGGTGCTGGTTTCATAGGTCTATGTGAGACTGGTGGTGTGATGCAAGTAATTCCTTTCTCCTCTTGACTGCCTCATCCAGTCTTGGGTTGAGAGAGCTTAGCCTCCAGTTTGGCTGTATAATTGCATCTCTCGCATGTATTAGTGTTTGGTGGAAGGAGGAGAGGGTTGTCTGTGTACATGAGGCAATCGTAACATTGCCTCAAAATGCCCAGATTCACCAGTTGGACTGGAGAGTACACCTGAAACTGCCCTTTGGACATGCCTGGATAGGTACAGTGAACTGTTTTACTGAATGGCTGGTAAGGTTGAATAGAGAGCCTTGTCCTTCTCTACAGTATAGGGGGTCTAGTGCTAAGGTTTATTAGTGCTTGCTTTGAGTTTTGAGCAAGTGCCGGTATGAGAAGTAAATGGTTTGAGTGCTTAAGTTGAAAGTTTGTCTAGTTCCAAGGGAAAAATTGAAGAGTAGACTTTGTGGAGCCGGGAATAGTTATACCCTAGCTAACCGGCGCTGCCCAGCATGTAAGACCGTGCAAATGTGGGTTTTATAGCAGGGCAATGAAAGAGATAGAAATTAGCCCAAAATGACCAATAAACTACTAGTTTCTGGGCTGAAACCACTCCTCCAGGGACAGATAGGCTGCTTAAAGCTCCCTCTCTCACAGTGAACAGAGAAACTTCCTTCTATCCAAGTAAGGTATGGGCAAAAACAGAAACTTGTAACACAGCCCTGAATTCAACACTGACCTGAAAACTGGACTATACTAGCTTAGAAAGATGGGAAAACAAGTATTTTTTTTTTTTTTTTTTTTCAGAAAATAAAGCAGATAATTAAAAAACACTTTTAATACACATAAATGGCTATCACACTTGAGTGTGTAGCCTACAACAGTTAAACAGGTAATTTAAACACAAAAATGACTTTGTTAAAGTGCAGGCAGTAAAATAAGTACAATATGTATCTGAAACAAGCTTTTTAAATCACAGAAACTCTAGAAAATTGGCGTTTTAGGCAGACAGCTAAAGGCAGCAAGAAAATGCAGAAAAATTATACTTAATCACTCCAAAGTCTCTCTCTCTCTTGTCTCTCTGCTGGTGTAGAACTCTGCAGGGCACCAGGCAGGAGCTTGCTGAGCTGTATACTACCAAAAAACCTTGCAAATGTGGGTTTTATAGCAGGGAAATGAAAGAGATAGGAAATTAGCCCAAAATGGCTAATAAACTACTAATTTCTGAGCTGTAACCACTCCTCCAGGGACAGATAGGCTGCTCAAAGCTCCCACTCTCACAGTGAACAGAGAAACTTCCTTCTATCCAAGTAAGGTATGGTCAAACACAGAAACTTGTAACACAGCCCTGAATTCAGCACTAACCTGAAAACTGGACTATACTAGCTTAGAAATGCGGGAAAATAAGTATATATTTTTTGTTTTTTTTCAGAAAATAAAGCAGATACAATCAAAAAAACACTTTAAATGCACAGAAATGGCTATCACACTTGAGTGTGTAGCCTACAACAGTTAAACAGGTAATTTAAACACAAAAATGACTTAAAGTGCAGGCAGTAAAATAAGTACAACATGTAGCTGAAACAAGCTTTTTAAATCACAGAAACTCTAGAAAATCAGTGTTTTAGGCGGAATTAGCTAAAGGCAGCAAGAAAATGCAGAAAAATGATATTTAATCACTCCGGACTCTTTCTTTTGTCTCTCTGCTTCTGTAGAACTCTGCAGGGCACCAGGCAGGAGCTTGCTGAGCTGTACACTAAACTAAACTAAATTTAATATAACAAAAAATCAAAATTCTTAGAATTAGCTTTGGAAAACAAGAAATTATAGAAACAATATGGAGAAAAAAATAAAGAGATGAAATGCACATGTGTGTTTTGGAAGTCTTTATGGCTTTTGTTTAGAAAAAAGTGTACTTAATTAATTCCATATTGATATCAAAAGTTGCTTATTTAGCAGTTTTTTCAATGTTCCTTTGACTCTTGAGGATTTTATAGTGAGTAAAGAAAAGGGAGGTTTGGGGTTAATAAATCCAATAGTTTACACTGCATCATTACATTTATATAGAGTGATGACATGCTTGAAGGAATATGAGGTTTCTTTGTTAACACAAATATTAAGTTTGGAGTACAAAACAGAATGGTTAACTTTTTTTAGTTCAAAAAGAGGAGAGTTTGTTGTAATAAGGAATTGGAGTATTATTCTTTGGAAAATGCATTTAAAAGAAATAGAAAATTGGATGAAAGAAGGGCGGCCATGGCAGTGCAGTGGTTAGCATTGTCACCTCACAGCAAGAGGTTCTCCGGTTCGATCCTCGGCTGTGGTGCCTTCTGTGCAGAGTCTGTATGTCCTCCCTGTGGTCGCATGGTTTTCCTCCCACATCCCAAAGACATGCTGCAGGTGGATTGGACACTCTAAATTGGTCATAGATGTGAGTGTTTGCATGTGTGTGCCTTCTGTGGAAGGTTGGGCGCTGGGCTGGCAACTCGACATTGTAAAACTCCACTGCCAATCATGAGTGGACAAGTGATCTGCTGTGGTGACCCCTAACCAGGAAAAGCCAGAAGAAGAAGAAGAAAATTGGTTGAAAGAATTGTATAACAAGATTATGGAAATTATTATAGGATATAATTATTACAGGATTTAAATAAAGAAAAAAAAGAGTGCTACAAATGCAAGAATGGAACTGTGTAAGGGCACGACAGAATGCCAAGATTTTTTATGGAGGCTGACTGTACAGAAATTATCTGTAAAGGTGAATATGCCTTACAAAAGTAAAAAAGATAGAGATTGTACTGCTGTGAATTTGAAACTAGAGAACATATTTTCTAGACATCTAGATCAGGGAGTCATGGTGCTCTTTACTCATCCCTCATCAGGCCCATAATTGAGACAACATGCCCCTTTTGGGATGTACCTTACCAGACACCTGCAGCACTGGAAAAAACCCCAAACAAAAGTACCCAAGGGGAGGGGCTAAAAACGGGCTATATGCTGCCAGTTAAACTCCAAACAACCTCTAACTCATACCGTAGGGCAGATAGCCTAGTATGAACCTATGAACCTATGAACCTAGGTTGCAGAATAATTAAAATGTTCTGGAAAAAAGATTTTAGATATGAATTATGTGGAAGGATTCACAGAAGTAAATAATTTAAATATGAATATGATTGAATGTGGGTCTTACAAGAACAAAAGTAGAAAAGAGGTTAAAAAAAATAATAAAAGAATGTATAAAAGAATGTTCTGTATTTTATGATTAATTTGGAACCAAAGAGTGAAGAAAGTTATGTTTAATGAAAAATGGGGTCCGACTGTGATATTAAAAAAGTAAGCTTTTGGTTGTGGAAGTTGGAGTGGGGGGTCAAAGTTATGTTTAATGAAAAATGGGATCCGAATGTGATATTAAAAAAAGTAAGCTTTTGGTTGTGGAAGTTGGAGTGGGGGTCAAAATGCAAAAAATAATTATTGAATCTGTATGGTGAAGGGAATGTAGAAAAAAGATCTGATGTGCATATTGTTTATTGTAAGTATTGTGTATAGTGTATAGCATGATTGTTTTAGTAAAGGACCCCTTACTCTTTTTGATAGCTCAGGTGGATATAAGAGATCTCACAGCACTTACCATTAACACCAGACAATTGGGGCCTCAGTGTAACATCTCATCCAAAGGACGACATACTTATGAGTGCAACCCCCCTCCCAAGTGCACTCCAGTATCAGCAATCCCTCTGCATAGTGTGGGAGTAGAACCTGCAGCCTCCTGCACCAAAAGCAACTATGAGACCTGTTATGCTACTAACACTGCTTTGAAATTCCATCGCAAAAGCACTGAGCCATTTGCTAAACAAAACAGTTGCACATTGAAAGCAGGTTTAGCATAAGCAACTGTAAAATTTTCTTCCCTTAAAACTCACATTCCTTGAAAATGCACTGAAACTCACATTCCTTGAAACTGTTATCCTGTAGTTTTGAAGATTTTTTACCATTAAGTAGTTAACCAAAATGTATGAACTAATAAAACACAAATATTACCAATATTAGTACATTTCGATGGGCAGCTGGTAGTTGGTGTAGAGGATTAAGAGTCTTTTCTTCTCTAACCAGGGTGCAGGGTTTGAGCCTGAGGAAGCTACTTAACTAACCTGCCATCACTCACACACACTTGTCTAGGGCAGCCGCACTCTGTGCATAACAGTTCAGTTCTCTACTTCTAATGAAGCAAGCAGCCTGCGAATGTGCATTGCAGAAAATTTTCGAAACAAGCAACCTGAAAATATTCTAATGTGTGTTTAAATCTCGTGCATTGCTGTGCAGTCATCTTGTGGCAGGACACATTCACAGCAATGTACAAGACTGAAAGAAAAGATGGACAGACCAATTTGTTTTGTGTTTACTTAAAACTTAAATTTTGTGGCAGTATCCAGCCCTGCAAGCAAATGCCTAGGTCTTCTAGTGCTGGATCTAGCTCTGCCTCCATTTGTATAAGCACTACTTTGTGTCTCCCCTCAACATGAACCACAGTTGTTGTGAAATTAGTCCAGTATTGCTTTTTCCTGCTACTTGCTGCCTGTTCTCTAAAGTGTTCAACTGCATCTTTTCTGTTGCATTTATTACTACTTGTTTATAGCCTGTCTAAATTGTTAAGTGTTATTCTTAAGTGTTATTCTAAGCTCTTGGTTTTGGTTTAAGCACTTGGGCTTTAGGCCCACCCCTTAGCTCTCCCTGGCCTTTCTCCCTCAGATTCTGACAAATATGGATGGACAATTTCCTACAGTTTCTCCTGCCAGTCTGGTTGATATGGGCATCCTGAGACAGTGTAGCAACTGTCTCATGTACATGGACAACCATCTACTACTACCACCTAGAAACACAATTTGTGAGAGATGCAATTACATTAGGAACCTAGAGTCCAAGCTCTCTTTCTTTCAAGCCAGTATATCTGGCACTGAAAAGGTTGTCAACACAATTGCTACACCTCAAATACCACCCACACCAACACAACACATACCTACATTTGCAGAAGTCCTCCACATAAACATACCCAAACTAAGGAGACCTCCGAGGCAAAAACACACACGATCTCCACAGCCCTCCACACCACATACCATGCATAGTCCACACACCTGTGCCTCACAGCCACTAAGGCTTCACCATAAACCCAACATATTAGTCATAGGAGACTCCATTGTGAGACACAGATGTGCCTCTCACCAGGCTGGATAAGGAGAAAGTCACAGTTAGTTGTATGTTAGGTGTCAGAATCCACCATATTACATATGCACTCAGGTCTCTCAACAACAGGTACTGTTATGATTCTGTCATGGTCCATGTTGGTGTGAATGACTTGAGATGTACCTCTCTGGACTACATGAAGCGAGACATGATTGAGCTCACTGATTATGTGTCCCAGGCAGGTATGTCCCTAGCCTTAAGCAGCAGTTTGCCATCACCCAGAATGATGCCTCAATACAGACATAAAATGATTGACTTTAACAATTGGTTTAGTTTCTGGTGTCATTCCAGGGGGATCCAGTGCCTGACAGCCTGGGAAGATATGATCGACAGACCATGATGCTTTGCCAGAGATGGCCTGCATCTGTCTCACCTGGGCTTCAGGCTTCTGGCAAAGGCTCTTGCCTCCTCTATAGTGCCTTTATTAGGAAAAGTGATGAGGTTTAAAACTACCAACATAAAAATTTCAACAAAACACAAATTAAAGGTCATGCTGCTAAATGCTAGGAGTCTAAACATGAAATTGCACTGATTGTAAGCATTCCTAACCCTTGAAAATGCTGACATCTGTGCAGTCACAGAAACCGGGTTCAAAGCTGCGGAGAGTACCCCAGCCTTACCTTGTTACTCATGCAATCATACAGTCAGATCCCAAATTGTGGGCAGTAAAACGAAAGGAAGTGGAGTTTCAATATACATTAAAGACATACACACCTCCAGGCTGGTCAAACAGTATGGCACACAAGAGACACTCCAGGTGCAGTTAACCATTGACAAGACCCCTATTCAAATCATAGCTACTCGCCCCCAAATCTGACTCAAGATGCCCAATCTGCCTATTTGGACCTCTTCGAATCTATCAAGATTCAACCCTTTACCCTGATTCTGGGTGACTTTAACATCCCAAACATAGATTCGATGAACTACTCATGCCAGAACACAAATGCCCAGAGATTCCTTGATTTTGTCAATGCAAATGCCTTGGAACAGCTAGTCAATACCCCCCACAAGAGGTGATAACATCTTGGACTTGGTATTAACCAACATGAGCAACCACTGCAGCATGCCTATAATATCATCCTCTCTGGTAAGATCCAACCACAAAGCAGTCACGTGTGAAGTCATCATCTCACCCAACCCCCTCTAGCTGGGATCAGACATAAAAAACTTCTCCAGAGCTGATTACAGCTTCATGAGGGATGGTATAAACAGCTTTACAGCCCTCTCCCCCTCTGTAGGAACTGACACCAATATCCAAAACTACACCAAAGCACTCTATGAGCATGTATGTATACGGGTCCCCTTCATAGGTTCATAGGTTCATACTAGGCTATCTGCCCTAGGGCATTTATAAGCCTAGCCAGAGTGTGTTTGGCTTTCGCCACCCATTTTAAATTAATTTTGCTATGCCCTTTTTCGAGGTTAGTATACTGTGCCTCTGTCTAACAGTGACACAGAAGTGATACCCGGGGTAAACCTACGATCTCCCATCCACTCATCAAGATTCCTCTTGAAGAGAGTCAATGAGGGACTTTGCCTAACCTGGACTGGGATTTTATTCCAGAGTGAAGGGAGCCTCTGCTGGGATAGATATTTGCCCTTTTGGTGGGAAGGGGGGGGGGGAGAAGTTTGCGCTGATCCTGTCAGCTAGCATGTTGGCAATGTCTGTGGGTTCGGTGTATTTTTTGTCATTTTGGACTAATTCTGAGCATATCTGGGAATTCCCACCCAGGTTCAAAACATCTAAAACCCATAACATCTAATTTCATAACATTGAGACCAGAACATCTAAAACCCAAAACATCTAAAACACATAACATTGAATTTCATAACATATAACAGTACAAATCACATGAAAATAACATCCCTTCCACATATAATGACATATAATGACACCAAACTACCAAACACACTTTTTACTATGTTTCTCCAGGGGGGCTTAATACAGTGGGGTTAGGAAATTAACTTTTTTCCACTGTAGTGCGATCTTGGAGTTGGTATATTTAATTTATGGGGGGTTTGGGGGGTAGAGCACCCCACATAGGGCAGTGCAGGAGGCTTACCCTCCTGCAGAAACATAGTAAAAAGTGTGTTTGGTAGTTTGGTGTTGTTATATGTGGAGGGGATGTTATTTTCTTATGATTTGTAGTGTTAGATGTTATGAAATTCGATGTCATGGGTTTTAGATGTTTTGGGTTTTAGACGTTCTGGTCTCAGTGTTATGAAATTAGATGTTATGGATTTTAGATGTTTTAAAGTAGACCCATATAGCTGCATGGAATCAAGAATACCTGACAGGACTAAATCATCCTCCGCAAGGAAGAGTAAACCTGTCTGGTGGACATCTACAATAAATAAACTATATAACAAACAAAACAACAAATAATTCTCTTTCTTCTTTTGTTAAGTCAGATCTAGTTTTAATATATTTAATATTTTTTCTAATTTCATTTTCTACTATATTTTCATAGCTTTTCAAATGAGGGTGGAGGAGGGATTATATATGCTTTTCCTCCGAAGAGTAGTGTCTAAAGCCTTGTTATTAGTGCCCTGCTTAGACATTAAAAATTCCAAGTTCTTCTTTCTAGTAAACAGCTTTAGATCTATAATTAACTTATTTATATCCATACTGAAATTAGGCACAAATTTAAAACCTTTTATAAATAAATGAAAATAGTCCTGATTAATCTCATTTTTGCTATAATTAAAAATCTTTTAACTGTTCCATTCAAAAACACATTCACTAATTTTATTAATACAATTAGAATTATTATTGCTAAAAGTACTGAAATAGTTTCTAAAAGGACATGCTACCTCCCCCTGTAGTGCTATGGGGCTGTCTGAAATCTGTTCTTTATTTGCTCCGATCTCCTCAGGGGGGCATGTTCTAAAGGGACCCTTTTCTCTGTTCTACTATCCTTTTCATAAGTAAAATTGTTATCAAATTTATCTAAAATATCTAGTCTTTCATTATAGGGCTTATTATAACGATTAACATACCTATATCCCTCATTCTGGACTATATCTGTCATCAACCCATTGTATCTAGGTCTAGGATAGCATATACAATCCCTATATTCTTTTATATCCCTATTAAACTTCCTATGCTTTCTATTAGTCAGATGTCCTATCTTTTCTTCTATCTTATCTTTTATGCTATAGTATTGATTTTTCTCTTCTACTGTGAACAAAATGTCTTCCACTATTAGTTTATTAACCTTATAAATTTCTACTGATATTTTTTCCATCTCAATTTTATTATATTTTATAATCAACTCCATAATGGAGAAGCCACACTTGTCAAATACTTCCAATAATTCTTTATGGTATGTGGAACTTTCTAAATCACTGTTAGGGTATTTATACACCCTTAGCCCTTTCGGAACTATATTAGCTTGTACACATTCCTGCAAATACCAATTATCAATTTGTAGGGACTTATATAAACAATTTTGAAGTACTTCAATATTCTCTTTATAAGTTTTTCCATTAAAACTTCCATTATGCTTATTATTAAAACTATATTTGCTTTCACAAAGCCAGGCAGTCCAATTTGTATTCTGCTTGTTAAGCATGACTTCACGCAAACTATGCATGTTAGATGCAGCATTGTGAGAATTAGAAACAGAGTCACCATTATCTCTTATTTGTGGGTTTGTCTTGTCCTTGGGTCTCACTCCTTGTTGTAAAAGCCATTCCTGTCCTTCAGTATTTAAGTCCTTAGGTGGTGAACGAAAAATAAGTGGAGTAGAATCCAATGAAGAATGATTACCAAACTGTTCGCTCAAACGTGGACTTCTGCTGGGCTCATTAATCACTTCCTGTTCATCCATTCTCTCCATTCTATTACTCTGCATGCCTTCCTGGTTGCCAGGCTATCCTGTATAATTCATAGTGGAACAAACATTGGAAAGTTTAGAATTAAGCATTTGCACAATTTGAATGAGCTCTCCAATAGCGCTACCAAATTCCTTTCTTAATTCAGCTATTTCAGCTGAAAATGTGCATTTGTCCACCTCAGTAGACTCCATAACCCCAAACAGTTCCAATAGAAAACCAACACTGAACTGCCAGGAACACCGTGCATGGAGCAAATGCCAACTACTAAATCACCAAAATAAGCGTGGTAAATGGAGAAGGCAAGGCTCAAACTAAAATCCAAAAAGTTTATTTTAACCACATTCCACAGTGCAATGTACCGATGAAAAAAAAAGAAGAAAACTAAATGCTTTAACTTAATCACTGTGTTTTTGTCCTCACAAAACTAGGACTTCCTCAGGTTACAAAGTCATAGTAATTGTGGTGTTTATATATTCTAAATAGCCTTAATTATCCAATTAAAACAAATTGCTTAAAGCTACAGGTTCCCTGTTACACTATATAAACTGAATGTTAGTGTAGTGAAGTGTGATCCCGGAGTTGATATATTTAAGTAGCAGGGGGTGTGGAGGGCACAGCCCCCATATGGGGGGTATAGGGTTGCTTGACCCCTGCTTATACTTGGAGGAAAGTAATATGGTTTGTCTTGTATTTGTTTCTGTATCTACTTATGCTGGAATATAGTAAGTGTCGGTATCCTGTGTGTTTTCATTATTCTGAGATTCAGTATTTTCAGTTTTCACTCTTTTGAACTTTCAAGATGTTGGCCTCAGTCTTTTGAAATTTAAGATTTTGGGCTTTCTGTCTTCTGAAGTGACTATATATATATATATATATATATATATATATATATATATATATATATATATATATATATATTGTTATTGTCAGCCATTTTTCAATGTCTGATACGAAAAATGCATCACAGCTTACCACTGCCGTGTGTGTGTGTGTGTGTGTGTGTGTGTGTGTGTGTGTGTGTGTGTGTGTGTGTGTGTGTGTGTGTGTGTGTGTGTGTATAAAGCTTTATCTGTAGTGAGAGAAAGATAAAGGTGTGTTTATGCCTTTAATGAAGGCTAAGAGTATGCATATGCCTTTACCTGTAATAACTGAATGGTACGGATTTTTGTATGCCTTTACCTGTCATGAGTAAAGGCTAAGGGTGTGGGTATTCCTTTGCTGGTAGTCAGTGAAGTCAGAAGTAATACATATGCTTTTCCCTGTAATTAGTAAAGACGAAGGGTGTGCTTGTGCCTTTACCTTAGTGTGTAAAGGCTAAAGGTTCATGTATACGTTTGCCCATGGTGAGTAGAGGGTAGGGATGTGTATATTTCCTTACCTGAATGTGTATATTTCCTTACGTGAAGTGAGTGAAGGCTAAGAGTCTAGTTATGCATTTACCTTCACAAGTAAAGTATAATGGTGTGTGTATGCCTTTACCTGTAGTGAGCAATGGTATGCGTATGTATTTACCTGCAATAATCAAAGGCTAAAAGTCTGTGTATGCCTTTATCTGTAGTCAGTAAAGATAAGGGTAAGCATATACTTTAACCTGTGCTGAGAGAAGGTTAAGGATGTGTCTGTATGCCTTTACCTGTAGTGGATAGATGGTAAGAGTGTGTGTGTGTGTGTGTGTGTGTGTGTGTGTGTGTGTGTGTGTGTGTGTGTGTGTGTGTGTGTGTGTGTGTGTGTGTGTGTGTGTGTATGCCTTTGTCTACTTGGTCAAGGTATACCCCCTTCTCCAAACAGTAGCGCATCATCATACTGTACACCTACATACTTACTAAATTAAGTGGGTGTTCTTAGGAATGATTGGCAAAGGTAACCATTCTAGGCAGCAGCAGCAAAACAGTGAATTACAGGTGTCCTACCATTCTGAAGAACAAGATTATTTGGAGGAAAACAGTTCTATAATCTGAGTTACAATTTGGGAAAACAAAAGGGATGGTACTGTCCATTACAGCCATGTATACCCCACCTTCTTGAAAGTCCCAGAGACACACTTGCTTGGCTAGAAAGATTATTATTTTTTATAAACCTCCATTTCGAACTGAGGCAGGTTGGAGGTACCCATGAAAAATTATGCATTATCACATGTAATGCAACAGAAAATGCATGTTTATTCATTTTGATGATGTTAAGATCTGTATCATTTCTGTTGCACTGGTATTGCCAAAACTTAAAAATTCAGGTTAATACTTAGAAACACTGCTTTAGTTAATATATAATTTTACATGTTGGAATCAGGGATAATAAATGAATGCATGGTTTTGCCGAATGATTAAACTACTTTTCACATCTGCCATCTAACTTTATTTAGGGCTCTTTTGGTGTAATTATTTTCATGCAACTTGAGAATGATGCCCTGAACTTTTTTTTTTAACAAACATTTGTAGTCAAGGAGTCACATTATGTTTTGAAGAGCAATACCTTTTTTACAACTAAAGAAATTGCTTCAGACATTAAATGTACAGATGTATATGAATGACTTGAAGGCTATGAACAAGCACAAACATTAACTATATGCAATCTAGTTCTTTTCATGGCTTCTAAATAAAATATATGTGGCAAATTGTGTTATTTTTCTATCCATTAATAATAAATGAACAACCATAGCTTTATGTGTATTTATTTATATCAGTTTGTAGCATTATGAGATGTAATTATTTGGAAATGAGAATAAAATATAAAACACTGCTGCAACAAACCCAGGAATGTTCTTCGCAATGGAACATGAAATATCATATTTTAGACCAGATGGCATAATGGTTAAAGTCTTTGCCTCCCATGCACAAGGTACAAGGTTTGATCCTGATCTCTGACCAATGCCTGTTTGGAGTTTGCACATTCTCCCTGTGTCTCCATGGGGTTTCTCCGAAAAACATGCTGAGTGTTTCCATTTCAAACTCACCAATTAATGGAACTGTGGGCAGCAGCACAGACTCTACATGGTGCCCTATAGAGGGAAGAGTTGTACAGACCAACCACTTTGGGCATTTACTGTGGTGCACAGTATCCTCAAGATAGGAAAACATGGATCACAGACTGCACCATGGCTGGGCTAGCCACTTGATGGTGTAAAAATATGGCTCTAGGTGATTTGGACATGTTGATTAATGTTGCCAAAATGGGCATGGGTAGTTACTGGTGATAAGTGGGTTGAGAAACCGGCCTACTCTGACCTACACCACGGACCCTTGCTAGTGTTGGGAGAGGTATATGTGCCTGCCATAAAAGCCCAGCAGCCCTGGGACAATAAGCTACTGGCTGGCCAGTGTCCAGTTGACCAGCCTGGGTTACCTGGGATAGTTCTATTGAGCGAAGCCTGGATGTAAAACCAAATAATCTGCCAAACATGAACTGATAATTGCTATGCTTAATGTAGGTTCACTGACAGAATGCAGCTTGGAAGTGGATGACATGAGGATATGGAGGAGGCAAGACATCCTATGTATCCAAGAGATGAGATGGAAGGGCAGTGCAGCAAAGGCCCTTGGCTTGGGATCTAGACTCTACTTCTTAGGAGGGACAGGCTAGAAATGTTGTTGGAATTGTCATGAAAGAGAGGCTTCAGAAGGTAATGAGGGATATCATCGGAATTAATGACTGACTCATGGCAGTCAGACTCTAATGATAGGGCAGTATTTAATATCAGCCTATGCCCCACAGCAGGGTTGTGATAGCATACAAAAGAGTGCATTCAGATTGGGACAGACACAACAGGATATGAGGACTGCCTGAGTCCACATGGATGGGGCAACAGAAATAAAGAAGGAAAAGCCATTCTAGACTTCTGTCTGGCAAATGGCTTGATAGTAACCAACGCATGGTTCAGAAAGAGACAAAGAGACAGTCATAAGATCACATACAAGAGTAGCCAACATGCAACTCAGGTATACTTCCTCAAGGCACTGGGGTAGAATCAATGATTACAAAGTCATTCCCAGTAAAACAGTCGGCCCACAGCATTAACCACTAGTTGCCAAAATCAGCTGCAAGTAGTGGTCAGAAAAGGCTCTAAGGTCAACAGAGACCAGACTGAAGACCTGGAAGTTGACTAGAGAAAAAGTACAACAGTTCAAGGAATTACTCAGAGCTCTAGCACCCTAAAAAGAAGAGGAAATAGGTGGAGCTGAACAAGAATGGCAGCGCTTAAAAACAGCATGTATTAGGACTACAGAAAAGATATATGGCCAAGCCAGGCATGGAAATAAAGTACATAAGGAAAGCTGGTGGTGGAAATGCAGAAGTTCAGGAAGTCATCAAAAGAAAGTGGGAGATAGAAAAGACTGACCAGGCTAGGAAGGACTACTGGTTGGCTAGCAAAGAAGCTAAGAAAGAAGTTGCAATAGCAAAGAATAGGGCATCAGAGGCACGGTACCAACTTCTGGAAAGTGACTCAGTAAGTGGC
Source organism: Protopterus annectens (assembly GCF_019279795.1). NCBI lineage: Eukaryota > Metazoa > Chordata > Ceratodontiformes > Protopteridae > Protopterus > Protopterus annectens. The sequence continues at coordinate 1,075,565,891 of NC_056737.1, forward strand.
AGAAAGAAACTATATCAAGTTGCAAGGCAAAGACAGAAAGATAAAGAAGATAGTCAGATACCCTTCATAAGGGATGCCAGCAACAACCTGCTCACCAGTCTACAGGACATCAAAGGCAGATGGAAGGAGTATTTCCAGCAGCTTCTGAATGAAGAAAACCCCACAGAAGCTGTACTCCCCTAGAAACAGCCTACGATGAGAGAATAAAAGGAGCCCACCCTAGAAGAAGTAAGAACAGCACTAAAGAAGATGAAGTCAGGGAAAGAAGTAGGCTCAGATGAGGTCACAGCACATATGAAAAGATGGTGGGTGAGATACGGGAGAAATGGCTCCTGATGGTACTATTAGCAGTGTGGAGAGAAAGGTGTATCCCAGATGACTGGAGAATAAGCATACTCATGCCAGTGTATAAGAATAAAGGGGGCATCCAGAACTGTGGGCAGTACAGAGGCATCAAACTCCTATCACATTGCATGAAAGTTCTGGTGATTGATAAACGGATATACGGAGTAGTAGAATGTAAGATGGGAGATCAGCAGTTCGGATTCAGATCAGGATGCAGCACAACTGACCTGATGTTTGCAGTGAGACAGATACTTGAGAAGAAACTAGAGATGAGGAGAGGGTCCCACTGGGCATTCCTAGACTTGGAAAAAGCATATGACAAGGTCCCAAGAAAACTAATCTGGCAGTACTGCGATGGTTTGAAGTCCCAAAAACATTGGTAGAATTAGTCTTGGCTATGTACAAGGACCCAGTGACTCAAGTATGAACAGTTTTCAGCCTCACAGTGGGGATACCAGTAGGAGTTGTTGTGCGTCAGGGTTCAGCTCTCAGCCCACTGCTGCTCATACTGTTGATGGACTACATTAGCAGACAGGTTGGAGGGGACAGATCAACACAGGTGCTGTATGCAGATGATGTGGCAGTACAGACAGACTCTGAGCTAGAACTTCAGCAAAGGATAGGAGAATGGAATGCAAAACTGAAGGCATATGGGATGAAACTAAGGACAGATAAGACAGTGGTAATGGCAGCAAACTGGAGAAATCAGAAGTAGCTGAGAATAGAGAAAGAAGGGAAGATAGTGGAACAGGTAAACAGCTTCAAGTATCTGGGAGGGGTGGTTGAGAAGGGAAGTCTGAATGAAGAGGTCAAAGCTAGAATCAGAGGGGCTGCAGCCAACTGGCATAGTGTGTCAGGTGTAGTCTATGACAGAAGAATGTCAAAAAAGCTGAAAAGTAAGGTATACAAGACAGTGGTGTGACCAGTAGTACTGTATGGTACAGAAACCTGGGCAGTAAAGGCAGAACAGTTGAAGAAGCTCGAGGTGATGGAAATGCAGTGCCTGAGAAGGGTGGAAGGATGCACACTGTGGGACAGACGAAGAAATCAGGACATAAAAGCAGAAGCTAAAGTAGCTCCAATTGCAGTAAAGATCAAAGAGAACAGATTATGGTGGTTTGGGCACATGTGTAGAAAAGCAGAAGACAATCTGATGAGGAAGATTTTGGACAGACAGGAAGAAGGTAAGAGGAAGCGTGGACATCCAGCAAGGAGGAGGATGGATTGTGTAAAGAAGATCTGCGACAGTCAGGCATGAGTGTTGAAGAAGGCAGGAGTGTGGCATTGAATCAAGAGTTGGCCACTGTTAACATGATACCCCGACCCCATGTAGAAAAATGGGAAAAAAGAGGCTGCTGCTGCTGCTGATGATGATGAAATATACTTTAGTACAGACATAGAGGAATTAGTTGACTTTCATTTAAAGAGATGTCCAGTTGTCTGAAATCATTACATTACAAATTCAATTGTCTCTTTTTTAAAGCTGTTTTTTGTCAATGATGTGACATTTTACACAATTTCTAGAATGTAATACGAGTATGCAGTGAACAATGTCACACTTTGAAAACAGAAATACCTTCATTGTTCATGACTGATCACTGCCTTCTGTTATTTATTTATTCATTGATGTGTTTAATAAGATAAGTAATTAAATCTTTCTAGAACATTTTCACCCATGACTGAGAGCACAAGGAAATTAGTATATACAGCATGCATTGTTAGTTTGCATCAGTCAAGCAGCCAGTTTGCTTTTGGGATGTTATTGTAAATCAGGATACAAATGGAGAAGATTCAAACAGACGTAAGTAGAGTGTGCAGACTGTATACAAACAGTAATTTAAGAATGAACATTAGTTCCAGTACCTGTGCAGTGCAATAATGCAAAAGTACTTGTAGGATTAGCCCAAAAAGTCATTGACTCGGTACTTTACTGATCTAGTAATAGACAGGCATGCGGTCTCACAGTTGTACCTATCACAGAACAATATCAAGATTCAGATGTTAGTATGGGAAAAGTGCAGAGCAAGCCAGATATGGCAGGTTTGTATTTTCTACCTTTAGAAAGTAAACACAGAGAACACTCTATATGTGCACCTTGAGAAGTTACAGATAAACAGTGCTAAAAAGCAGCAAAATAGTTCATTATTCTGAAAGCTAAATAATGAAACTAAATGGTTGTATTATTCTAGAATAAATGCCAATTCTGAAATGGAGCATAGAAATGAAGTGAATATGCAGTATGTTCATGGCACGAAACATCCTTCCATCCATCCACAATCTCTTTTTCCCATTTTTGCACATGGGGTCAGGGTGTCACTTCAACAGTGACAATCATCTAGAGCCAAGGTTAACACTGCCTGGTGGATAGCCACAGTAGTTCTTCCACACCACACACTTGTGCACATACTCACACCTATAGCCAGTTTAGAGTGTTCAATCCACCTACTATATGTCTTTGGAAAGTAGATGGAAACCACATTATCTAGAGGAAACCCAAGCAAACACAGAGAGGACATACAGACTCTGCACAAGAGGCACCCCAACTGGGAATCGAACTGGGGAACTTCTTGCTGTGAGGTGACAATGCCATCCACTATGCCACTGATTTCAAAAAATATATTTTCAATTAGTAATTGTATCTTCTAATGAAATTTGTTACTTTCCTGGGAAAGTAAATTCTTTATATAACACCATTTGATAGAAAACATTCTGTTGTGGAAAAAAAAATAGCTGAGTAGTATAAGGTGACACCTTTTAGCTCTTATATAGTGGGTCTGAACCAGTGAATATAGTGGACATTGTCCTCCCATGCCATAAACAAGACAGATTGCTTCAGCATTTCAGCTGGGGTTGCAAGACCACCATTAGGTGTCTGTATATATATATATATATATATATATATATATATATATATGTATATATATATATATATATATGTATATATATATATATACACACACACACACACACACACACACACACACACACACACACACACACACACACACACACACATATATATATATACACACACACACACACACACACACACACACACACACACACACACACACACACACACACACACACACACACAGAAAGACAGATAGATAGATAGATAGATAGATAGATAGATAGATAGATAGATAGATAGATAGATAGATAGATATAGATATTGTTGAAACCTATCTACAGTCAGGAAAAACATTTACTGAAATTCCTGGGACTTTTTAAGTAGGTTAACATCTGATGTATGGAGCAAGATGATTGTTTTTTTAACTATAGATGTGGATCCTTTTAATTCTTTTCCAGTGGAAGAAGGACTTTTACTTTTTCTTCACACCCTTATAGAATGTGACTTTTTATCGGTTGAAAATGAGACTTTTATTAGATTTTGCAGATTTGGTAATAAATAATAATTTTATATATTCTAATGGTGAAATGTTCAAGCAGGTAAATGGGGTGGCAATAGGGGCTTCTTGTGCCCCCATTTATGCTAAATCTGTACTATTGGCCTGGGGGGGGGAATAAGGTTTTTACTTCAGCATATTTTAAGTTTATTAAATTGTATTTAAGATTTTTAGATGACATATTTTTTTATGGAATGGTCTTGATGATAAAGTTAATAATTTTATATTTTTTTACATGATTCAAGTACTTTCTTAAAATTGCCTACAATTTTAATAGGGATGGTCTTAACTACCTAGATGTTAATTTGGAACAAACTACTAAAGTTTATCGAAAACCCACTTTTAATAATTCCTACTTGCATTTTGCAAATCTGCAGCCATTTGTTTTTAAGAAAAAAATTAGTGAGGGGACAGTGTATTAAAGTGGCAAGGATGACTTCCTGTTATAATGATTTGGAAGGATGACTTCCTGTTATAATGATTTGGAAGGGGAAATGTACATTTTGATAAAGATGTTTGAAGAAAGAGTTATCCGGGACCATTGCTCCAAAAGATTATTACCAAAGGCATTGGTTTATGGGCTGTAAAACTGAAACCACTATTGGGTGAAGGAGTGAAAGAGACTACAAACGTAACCACTAATACATACAATATTTTCAAGGTACAAGTTTTGATAGGGCATGTGTAGTAACATATAATAAAAAATCTAGTGATATTAAAAAGATATTAAAAGAGAATTGTCTTCAATAGCTCAGCTGGTAGAGCAGAGGACTGTAGAGAAGCATGGACCTATGAAGGAGAAATTATAAGGTTTGCAGGATTGTATGTAATGATCCCCTATTTATTCACAAAACTCTATTTAATTTAAAAAAAATTATTGGAGAGACCATTTTCAAAGAAAAAAATAATGTAAAGGAAGAGGACTGTTAGGTGTGGCTCCTACAGATGGTGTTCTTATATTACTAAAAATCTAGTATTAAATTGAAGAACAGACCGAACTCTCTAGAGTGTGTTTTAAGAATGGCAACTGTGAAACAAAGGGTATAGTTATATGGCCACTTGCTCTGGCTGTAATGCATTTTATGTAGGTAAAACAGAAAGGGCTTTAAAAACAAGGATATATATAAACATAATTATGATATAAGTAACATGAATCTGCATAATGCCCTTGCTAGACATGTCAGCATTTGTGACAAGTATAACAAATTTTTGTTTAGAATTTTAGAAATTGTAGAGAAAGATCCCAGGGGTTGTAGTTGATAAGGTCTTTTGGAGTTTAAAGAGCTAATATGGCAACTTTGATTGGATGCGGCCAAGAGCCCTGGGATTAATGATAGTATAGCATTCTATCTGCATTAAAGCTAAGATCTATGAAAATTGAATGGAATTTATTTATTATGTTTAGGTATATTTTCACAAACTTGAAATGAAATACTTTCTCACATATTAACACACAATATATGTATTAATTTATTATTCTGGGAATCTTTTATGTTAAAAAATAACTAATTTATATTATTTTAATGTGTTTATATTCTTTATTCATATATGTCAAGTGTATAACTTATTAAGAATTTTTTGCAACCCTATGTCTTTAACAGTTGATTCATTTATTTTAATGAGGGAATAATGGCTATTTAATGGAGCAAGTTCTCATTTTATAACATTCTGATGAAGTCCACCATGATGTTTGTGTTCTATTTTTTCATTCACGAGAGCTTTTATTCACTGTTTTATTTTCTGACTGTTCTGTTTATACTCCATTGAGGTTATCAGTGTTTTTAGTGCATTTTACCTATTTTTTCAGGACCTTCTTGCTGTTAGGTGACAACACTAATGACTGCACCGCTGTCTCAAGTATATAAACATACATTAAGAACTGATAATTTAATATTTTTCAGAAACAAAACTAGTATAAAGCACAAGGTGAAACTGTAGTAAAGAAAAACAGCAAATACATATAAGTAGATCACCCTGTTCTGCTCAAACCCTTATGTCAATCTTCTCTGACTTTTTCTTAGAGGGATAGCAATAAGCTAAAATCATGTCATATATAAGGAGTACATGTGGATAAGAGCAAGCAAATGAGGATTTCAAAAATTCATAAAATAATTAGAACTGAATTGCAAGCGAACATTCATTCAGCACAAGCTGTTTGTATTTAGTGCCACGTGGTGTCCCAGATTGTGAGTCACAACAATAAGAATGCAACACTGTAATAATTCCACACAGTACATATGACTCAGCATTGCATGCTGAAATCCACACCATGCCTACAACATTGCCATGCATATACTGCAAGGTGAACAACCCACTGCTTTGGTGGCATTGCAAAAGTGGCTTTATATAACTATTCAGTAGAGTTTTTTGTTTGTTTGTTTCTTATGTATTTAGTTTTTTTTTTTGCAATTGCACCCCAGCTTGATGTCATTGCCACATCAGGGGAGTACAACAACAGCTCACTGAAGAGCAGTTCCACTAATAATCAGGAAGTAAATGAATCAATGTTTTAGGAGTCAGTGAAGCCATATTTATATGGTAAAGTAACCTTGTGGTGTTGTTATAAAACAAACTAATGAGATAAAGAACTACTGCACTGCTTTTACAAGACAAATTAAATTAACTCATGCTATAAAACCCAGAAAGAGATTTCAAAATATACAGACTGTATAAAAAACAAATAAAAAATACCAGTTTTAAAAAATAAAGTAGAGACTGCACTTGAAAAAATAAAGCTTTAATTTTATGTACCTTGTGTTAAATACTTGCAAATACTGACCACTAGATCCAAGATCTTTTCTAAAACTAGTAAAACAGAGCATTTAAAAAACTTTAAAATGGCAGGATGGTCATAGATGTTGAAGATATTATGCAAGTTTTCATTATTCTTAAATTCCAAACAAGGAAAATTCAAGTATTTAAGAAAGATCCTGTTCTGAGATTTTCAAACAGAAACTATAGAAAGTAGATTGTCTAAAGAGAATACTGCACAATAAAACACCTGTCTCTCAGGTAGAAAACAAACAAAAAAAAAACAGACATACGTGGGACAACACCCTAACGCTAAAAACCATTATAAATCTCACCAAAAAAGAAAGACATCCCAGATATGCTATGGTGTTGGATGCTTGTAAAGCTTTCGACCGAGTAAACTGAAATTTTTTGTTTCTGGCTTTATCGAGATTCGATATTCCCTCTGATTTTATTAATTTGGTCAAAATATTATACAATAGTTCATTTACTTGTTTATACATAAACAAAAAATATTCTCAACCCATAAAGATTACAAACGGTACCAGGCAGGGGTGTCCCCTCTCTCCCTTACTTTTTAATTTAGACTTGGAAACCTTTCTCTTATTTATATCACAAAGAACATCAGTTTTACAGCCTTTGCAGATGACTTAAATATTTATTTTGAACACCCTATATCTGACACTAAAAAGATAATTAAATCTTTGAATACCTTTGCCTCTATTGCAGACTATCAAATCAAGCTAAATAAATCCTTTATCTTCCCAATCAACTCTATGGCACATAAACAACATTTGTTTCCAGATCTCTCCTTTCCTGTAGATTATTCTCTTAAATATTTAGGAGTTTTTTATGATCACTCTTCTTCATCTTTTTTACAATCAAATATATCAAAAGTCTGGCTCTCCATTTCCCAGGACATTTCCAGATGGCAACAATTAAAACTTCCAATGTTATCTAAAACTTCTATCATTAAAATGAATATACTTCCTAAACTTCTCTATCATCTTAATTCTTCTTTATCTTCAGTTTCTATTCTTTTCCTGAACAGAATCCATAAAGACCTTGCAAAATTCATCTGGTACCCTAAGTCAGTTAGAATTTCGTATCAAAGACTTACATTACCTAAACCTCTGGGGGTCTGATGCCCAATCTTATACTTTATTACAGAATCATTCACACTACTAGAATATTTGATATTGCAAATCATCTTCCAAACTCTTCTTCCTGGTCGCCCTTGTGGATCAAAGTGTGGTATAATTATGCTCTTAGTAATGATCTTAACCCTAAAGCTTTATCATTCCTGAATAAAATTAACCTCAAGAAGTTAAAGCTACACCATGCCCTGAAGGGGTTAATTAGAACTTGTCAAGATCTATTCCATTCCTTGGACTTAGGTAACGCTCTTCTATTATTCCAACCTATTCATCTTAACCCAAATTTAAAATTGAATGATAAAATGATTAACTTAAATAATTTCCCACTGGTTAAAGATTATACCTTAAGGGACTTGTATAAATTTAACCACCTCTTATTAACCGATCTCCATGATGCCCTGTCCTTGCCCAAAAAATATACTATTATCCTGAGGCAATTAAGAGATCTTATGGCATTTTTCCTTCACATTTATCCCAGTTCGAATGCTGATTATAACAGTGTAGCAGTCCTACTACAAAATTTAGTCAGTGGGAAAAATATGCTCTCTATAGCCTACAAATCCTTTTCCACATACTTGAGTAAAGGGAAAATTATTTTTGCAGATTTTTGGGACCAACAAGGAGCTACCATCTCATCTCAGCAGAAAACTCTATCAATAAAATCTACTCTTAAGTATTCTCCTTTAAAAAAACTTCTATATACACAATTCATGATTACTAATAATTTGTATTTAACTCCAGTTCATTTAAATACATTTAATCCGACTGTTTCCACCGCATGCTCCTGTTGCTCTTGTCCCCGTGCTGATATTATTCATATTCTGTGGTTTTGTAGGTACTCTCACAGTATCTGGTGTTCTCTTAAGGTAAGACTAGATAAAATGGGTATCATAAATCTACCTTATCCTGGGAAATGGCTTTGCTACATATTACCAGGCTTAACATGTCAAATCTTAAATTAAGAGCACTCATTACACTCTGTCTTCTAATAAAATTTTATATTACCAAACACTGGACTAATCGGTCCAAGTTGTCCTGGAGAGGATTTAAAAATCTAGCAATTAAATACATTACTTCCCAAAAACTGATAATAACTAATCTGCGTAAGCGAGCTGCTCACCAAGAATTATGGGAGTTTATTTTCCTTCTTTTGACTGATGATTGAGGAGCATCTCCAACATGACACTTCAAGCCCCCTTGATTATTATAAATTTGATAAATGAAGTCAGCCTGCATGTGAAGTAAATCCTTTCATGTGGATATCTTCAATCCCCTTCTTGTTTTCCTCATTACTATATGAGTTGTATTGGGATTTGTTGTAGGGTAGACGTGGTACTTACACTAATTCTTTAAATATTGTTATTTGAAATCGTTATTTTGTGCAGCGATTTTCTCATTTATTCCTTGTATATATTGGCACTTGTGTATATACAGGTTATCAGTTTGGATCTTTCATGTAGTAATGCTTTTGTATAACTCTTTATAGTTGTCATTTGATTTTGTTGTTTCTTGTTATGCTAGTTGCAATTATAAAAGCAAATAAAAAGTGTTTTGAAAAAAAAAACAAAAAAAAACAAATTAAAGCACTAAATGTAAATAAAACAGCAAAATTAGATGGAATTATTTCAGAAATGTAAAGTTAACTACCTCAAAGAACCATCTCACCAACTCATTATTGAAAAAAGTAGTTGTGTATATTTATAAGAATGTTATATCTTCTAGTAGGTTTATTTACCAAATGCTTGAGGGAATTTTTTTGTTTATTAAGTCTATATATTTTGGGGCATATATTTCATTGTTGGTGTAGGTATCCCAGTTTATTTAATTATAGTTAAAATTACACCAAACTGTACTTTTTAGCATTTATGAGCAGCTGATAATTCAGCAAGCAGATAATTTAGTGGCATGCCTTCCCATGTGTTAACATATGCAGTGGTAAATGATATTGGAGGAGAAATGGAGGTGAACTAAAAAGGTTAAGGAGTTCACCTTCACTATAGAAATCAAAATTCAAACAATGGATAGCTGCCTAGTTAGACATGAAAATAAGGCAATTATTTAAAGGGGAACATGGAAAACTTGCAGGAGTGCTTGATTGATCTAAACGGGCATTCAAGAAGAGTAAGCTTCAGAAATGTACAGCTGGAGGAGGTGAAAGAGCATCTTGATACGATTGGCTTTATACATTGGTGTATGGTGGAGTTAATTAAAAAGCAGAGCCAGTTAAGCCCCCAAGTTAATTAGGTACATAGAATAATGATAGATAGGCAGGCTGGAAAGCCATTTTATATAATGGTTACTTGTCTCTCTTACTGTACTATGGAATAGGTAGTGCAGCAGGTTTGCATACTCATAGTCATCATACCTGCAGTTTTGTTGGTAATATGGAAGAGAAACAGCCACATTGGTAAGAATTTGGAGAAACTGGTGAGATATTAATATGTTTTAATGCAAGGTCATCATGCCTGGTTGAAACCAACAGAATAAGAATGAACAGGCTGATGGAAATTTAAATGGCTCAGAAGGAGGAAGGGAAGAGTGGGGAAGGGTGAGAGCAGGTTACTCAACAGAAGAGCCAAAGAAGCAGATGAACTTTTGGAAATGTAAAGTATAGAGAACACTTTACAGATAGATTGCCTCTGAAGTAGGCCAGGATAGAATGCAAAATCTGAATTTAATTAAAGAGTTCTCTCCAAATGATGTACAGCCATATGTGCAACAATGGCATAATGGTTAAAGTCTTTGCCTCCCATGCACAAGGTACAAGGTTTGATCCTGATCTCTGACCAATGCCTGTTTGGAGTTTGCACATTCTCCCTGTGTCTCCATGGGGTTTCTCCGAAAAACATGCTGAGTGTTTCCATTTCAAACTCACCAATTAATGGAACTGTGGGCAGCAGCACAGACTCTACATGGTGCCCTATAGAGGGAAGAGTTGTACAGACCAACCACTTTGGGCATTTACTGTGGTGCACAGTATCCTCAAGATAGGAAAACATGGATCACAGACTGCACCATGGCTGGGCTAGCCACTTGATGGTGTAAAAATATGGCTCTAGGTGATTTGGACATGTTGATTAATGTTGCCAAAATGGGCATGGGTAGTTACTGGTGATAAGTGGGTTGAGAAACCGGCCTACTCTGACCTACACCACGGACCCTTGCTAGTGTTGGGAGAGGTATATGTGCCTGCCATAAAAGCCCAGCAGCCCTGGGAGAATAAGCTACTGGCTGGCCGGTGTCCAGTTGACCAGCCTGGGTTACCTGGGATAGTTCTATTGAGCGAAACCTGGATGTAAAACCAAATAATCTGTCAAACATGAACTAATAATTGCTATGCTTAATGTAGGTTCACTGACAGAATGCAGCTTGGAAGTGGATGACATGAGGATATGGAGGAGGCAAGACATCCTATGTATCCAAGAGATGAGATGGAAGGGCAGTGCAGCAAAGGCCCTTGGCTTGGGATCTAGACTCTACTTCTTAGGAGGGACAGGCTAGAAATGTTGTTGGAATTGTCATGAAAGAGAGGCTTCAGAAGGTAATGAGGGATATCATCGGAATTAATGACTGACTCATGGCAGTCAGACTCTAATGATAGGGCAGTATTTAATATCAGCCTATGCCCCACAGCAGGGTTGTGATAGCATACAAAAGAGTGCATTCAGATTGGGACAGACACAACAGGATATGAGGACTGCCTGAGTCCACATGGATGGGGCAACAGAAATAAAGAAGGAAAAGCCATTCTAGACTTCTGTCTGGCAAATGGCTTGATAGTAACCAACGCATGGTTCAGAAAGAGACAAAGAGACAGTCATAAGATCACATACAAGAGTAGCCAACATGCAACTCAGGTATACTTCCTCAAGGCACTGGGGTAGAATCAATGATTACAAAGTCATTCCCAGTAAAACAGTCGGCCCACAGCATTAACCACTAGTTGCCACAATCAGCTGCAAGTAGTGGTCAGAGAAGGCTCTAAGGTCAACAGAGACCAGACTGAAGACCTGGAAGTTGACTAGAGAGAAAGTACAACAGTTCAAGGAATTACTCAGAGCTCTAGCACCCTAAAAAGAAGAGGAAATAGGTGGAACTGAACAAGAATGGCAGCGCTTAAAAACAGCATGTATTAGGACTACAGAAAAGATATATGGCCAAGCCAGGCATGGAAATAAAGTACATAAGGAAAGCTGGTGGTGGAAATGCAGAAGTTCAGGAAGTCATCAAAAGAAAGTGGGAGATAGAAAAGACTGACCAGGCTAGGAAGGACTACTGGTTGGCTAGCAAAGAAGCTAAGAAAGAAGTTGCAATAGCAAAGAATAGGGCATCAGAGGCACGGTACCAACTTCTGGAAAGTGACTCAGTAAGTGGCAGAAAGAAACTATATCAAGTTGCAAGGCAAAGACAGAAAGATAAAGAAGATAGTCAGATACCCTTCATAAGGGATGCCAGCAACAACCTGCTCACCAGTCTACAGGACATCAAAGGCAGATGGAAGGAGTATTTCCAGCAGCTTCTGAATGAAGAAAACCCCACAGAAGCTGTACTCCCCTAGAAACAGCCTACGATGAGAGAAGAAAAGGAGCCCACCCTAGAAGAAGTAAGAACAGCACTAAAGAAGATGAAGTCAGAGAAAGAAGCAGGCTCAGATGAGGTCAAAGCAGATATGATAAAGATGCTGGGTGAGATAGGGGAGAAATGGCTCCTGATGGTACTATTAGCAGTGTGGAGAGAAAGGTGTATCCCAGATGACTGGAGAATAAGCATACTCATGCCAGTGTATAAGAATAAAGGGGGCATCCAGAACTATGGGCAGTACAGAGGCATCAAACTCCTATCACATTGCATGAAAGTTCTGGTGATTGATAAACGGATATACGGAGTAGTAGAATGTAAGATGGGAGATCAGCAGTTCGGATTCAGATCAGGATGCAGCACAACTGACCTGATGTTTGCAGTGAGACAGATACTTGAGAAGAAACTAGAGATGAGGAGAGGGTCCCACTGGGCATTCCTAGACTTGGAAAAAGCATATGACAAGGTCCCAAGAAAACTAATCTGGCAGTACTGCGATGGTTTGAAGTCCCAGAAACATTGGTAGAATTAGTCTTGGCTATGTACAAGGACCCAGTGACTCAAGTATGAACAGTTTTCAGCCTCACAGTGGGGATACCAGTAGGAGTTGTAGTGCATCAGGGTTCAGCTCTCAGCCCACTGCTGCTCATACTGTATTAGCAGACAGGTTGGAGGGGACAGATCAACACAGGTGCTGTATGCAGATGATGTGGCAGTACAGACAGACTCTGAGCTAGAACTTCAGCAAAGGATAGGAGAATGGAATGCAAAACTGAAGGCATATGGGATGAAACTAAGGACAGATAAGACAGTGGTAATGGCAGCAAACTGGAGAAATCAGAAGTAGCTGAGAATAGAGAAAGAAGGGAAGATAGTGGAACAGGTAAACAGCTTCAAGTATCTGGGAGGGGTGGTTGAGAAGGGAAGTCTGAATGAAGAGGTCAAAGCTAGAATCAGAGGGGCTGCAGCCAACTGGCATAGTGTGTCAGGTGTAGTCTATGACAGAAGAATGTCAAAAAAGCTGAAAAGTAAGGTGTACAAGACAGTGGTGTGACCAGTAGTACTGTATGATACAGAAACCTGGGCAGTAAAGGCAGAACAGTTGAAGAAGCTCGAGGTGATGGAAATGCAGTGCCTGAGAAGGGTGGTAGGATGCACATTGTGGGACAGACGAAGAAATGAGGACATAAAAGCAGAAGCCAAAGTAGCTCCAATTGCAGTAAAGATCAAAGAGAACAGATTATGGTGGTTTGGGCACATGTGTAGAAAAGCAGAAGGCAATCTGATGAGGAAGATTTTGGACAGACAGGAAGAAGGTAAGAGGAAGCGTGGACATCCAGCAAGGAGGAGGATGGATTGTGTAAAGAAGATCTGCGACAGTCAGGCATGAGTGTTGAAGAAGGCAGGAGTGTGGCATTGAATCAAGAGTTGGCCACTGTTAACATGATACCCCGACCCCATGTAGAAAAATGGGAAAAAAGAGGCTGCTGCTGCTGCTGATGATGATGAAATATACTTTAGTACAGACATAGAGGAATTAGTTGACTTTCATTTAAAGAGATGTCCAGTTGTCTGAAATCATTACATTACAAATTCAATTGTCTCTTTTTTAAAGCTGTTTTTTGTCAATGATGTGACATTTTACACAATTTCTAGAATGTAATACGAGTATGCAGTGAACAATGTCACACTTTGAAAACAGAAATACCTTCATTGTTCATGACTGATCACTGCCTTCTGTTATTTATTTATTCATTGATGTGTTTAATAAGATAAGTAATTAAATCTTTCTAGAACATTTTCACCCATGACTGAGAGCACAAGGAAATTAGTATATACAGCATGCATTGTTAGTTTGCATCAGTCAAGCAGCCAGTTTGCTTTTGGGATGTTATTGTAAATCAGGATACAAATGGAGAAGATTCAAACAGACGTAAGTAGAGTGTGCAGACTGTATACAAACAGTAATTTAAGAATGAACATTAGTTCCAGTACCTGTGCAGTGCAATAATGCAAAAGTACTTGTAGGATTAGCCCAAAAAGTCATTGACTCGGTACTTTACTGATCTAGTAATAGACAGGCATGCGGTCTCACAGTTGTACCTATCACAGAACAATATCAAGATTCAGATGTTAGTATGGGAAAAGTGCAGAGCAAGCCAGATATGGCAGGTTTGTATTTTCTACCTTTAGAAAGTAAACACAGAGAACACTCTATATGTGCACCTTGAGAAGTTACAGATAAACAGTGCTAAAAGCAGCAAAATAGTTAATTATTCTGAAAGCTAAATAATGAAACTAAATGGTTGTATTATTCTAGAATAAATGCCAATTCTGAAATGGAGCATAGAAATGAAGTGAATATGCAGTATGTTCATGGCACGAAACATCCTTCCATCCATCCACAATCTCTTTTTCCCATTTTGCACATGGTCAGGGTGTCACTTCAACAGTGACAATCATCTAGAGCCAAGGTTAACACTGCCTGGTGGATAGCCACAGTAGTTCTTCCACACCACACACTTGTGCACATACTCACACCTATAGCCAGTTTAGAGTGTTCAATCCACCTACTATATGTCTTTGGAAAGTAGATGGAAACCACATTATCTAGAGGAAACCCAAGCAAACACAGAGAGGACATACAGACTCTGCACAAGAGGCACCCCAACTGGGAATCGAACTGGGGAACTTCTTGCTGTGAGGTGACAATGCCATCCACTATGCCACTGATTTCAAAAAATATATTTTCAATTAGTAATTGTATCTTCTAATGAAATTTGTTACTTTTCTGGGAAAGTAAATTCTTTATATAACACCATTTGATAGAAAACATTCTGTTGTGGAAAAAAAATAGCTGAGTAGTATAAGGTGACACCTTTTAGCTCTTATATAGTGGGTCTGAACCAGTGAATATAGTGGACATTGTCCTCCCATGCCATAAACAAGACAGATTGCTTCAGCATTTCAGCTGGGGGTTGCAAGACCCACCCATTAGGTGTCTGTATATATATATATATATATATATATATATATATGTATATATATATATATATATACACACACACACACACACACACACACACACACACACACACACACACACACACACACACACACATATATATATACACACACACACACACACACACACACACACACACACACACACACACACACACACACACACACACACACAGAAAGACAGATAGACAGATAGATAGATAGATAGATAGATAGATAGATAGATAGATAGATAGATAGATATAGATATTGTTGAAACCTATCTACAGTCAGGAAAAACATTTACTGAAATTCCTGGGACTTTTTAAGTAGGTTAACATCTGATGTATGGAGCAAGATGATTGTTTTTTTAACTATAGATGTGGATCCTTTTAATTCTTTTCCAGTGGAAGAAGGACTTTTACTTTTTCTTCACACCCTTATAGAATGTGACTTTTTATCGGTTGAAAATGAGACTTTTATTAGATTTTGCAGATTTGGTAATAAATAATAATTTTATATATTCTAATGGTGAAGTGTTCAAGCAGGTAAATGGGGTGGCAATAGGGGCTTCTTGTGCCCCCATTTATGCTAAATCTGTACTATTGGCCTGGGGGGGAAATAAGGTTTTTACTTCAGCATATTTTAAGTTTGTTAAATTGTATTTAAGATTTTTAGATGACATTTTTTTTTATGGAATGGTCCTAATGATAAAGTTAATAATTTTATAAAATTTTTACACGATTCAAGTACTTTCTTAAAATTGCCTACAATTTTAATAGAGATGGTCTTAGCTACCTAGATGTTAATTTGGAACAAACTACTAAAGTTTATCGAAAACCCACTTTTAATAATTCCTACTTGCATTTTGCAAATCTGCAGCCATTTGTTTTTAAGAAAAAAATTAGTGAGGGGACAGTGTATTAAAGTGGCAAGGATGACTTCCTGTTATAATGATTTGGAAGGATGACTTCCTGTTATAATGATTTGGAAGGATGACTTCCTGTTATAATGATTTGGAAGGGGAAATGTACATTTTGATAAAGATGTTTGAAGAAAGAGTTATCCGGGACCATTGCTCCAAAAGATTATTACCAAAGGCATTGGTTTATGGGCTGTAAAACTGAAACCACTATTGGGTGAAGGAGTGAAAGAGACTACAAACGTAACCACTAATACATACAATATTTTCAAGGTACAAGTTTTGATAGGGCATGTGTAGTAACATATAATAAAAAATCTAGTGATATTAAAAAGATATTAAAAGAGAATTGTCTTCAATAGCTCAGCTGGTAGAGCAGAGGACTGTAGAGAAGCATGGACCTATGAAGGAGAAATGATAAGGTTTGCAGGATTGTATGTAATGATCCCCTATTTATTCACAAAACTCTATTTAATTTAAAAAAAATTATTGGAGAGACCATTTTCAAAGAAAAAAATAATGTAAAGGAAGAGGACTGTTAGGTGTGGCTCCTACAGATGGTGTTCTTATATTACTAAAAATCTAGTATTAAATTGAAGAACAGACCGAACTCTCTAGAGTGTGTTTTAAGAATGGCAACTGTGAAACAAAGGGTATAGTTATATGGCCACTTGCTCTGGCTGTAATGCATTCTATGTAGGTAAAACAGAAAGGGCTTTAAAAACAAGGATATATATAAACATAATTATGATTATAAGTAAAATGAATCTGCATAATGCCCTTGCTAGACATGTCAGCATTCGTGACAAGTATAACAAATTTTTGTTTAGAATTTTAGAAATTGTAGAGAAAGATCCCAGGGGTGGTAGTTGATAAGGTCTTTTGGAGTTTAGAGAGCTAATATGGCAACTTTGATTGGATGCGGCCAAGAGCCCTGGGATTAACGATAGTATAGCATTGTATCTGCATTAAAGCTAAGATCTATGAAAATTGAATGGAATTTATTTATTATGTTTAGGTATATTTTCACAAACTTGAAATTAAATACTTTTTGACATATTAACACACAATATATGTATTAATTTATTATTATTATGGGAAACTTTTATGTTAAAAAATAACTAATTTATATTATTTTAATGTGTTTATATTCTTTATTCATATATGTCAAGTGTAGAACTTATTAAGAATTTTTTGCAACCCTGTGTCCTTAACAATTGATTAATTTATTTTAATGAGGGAATAATGGCTATTTAATGGAGCAAGTTCTCATTTTATAACATTCTGATGAAGTCCACCATGATGTTTGTGTTCTATTTTTTCATTCACGAGAGCTTTTATTCACTGTTTTATTTTCTGACTGTTCTGTTTATACTCCGTTGAGGTTATCAGTCTTTTTAGTGCATTTTCCCTATTTTTTCAGGACCTTCTTGCTGTTAGGTGACAATACTAATGACTGCACCACTGTCTCAAGTATATAAACATACATTAAGAACTGATAATTTAATATTTTTCAGAAACAAAACTAGTATAAAGCACAAGGTGAAACTGTAGTAAAGAAAAACAGCAAATACATATAAGTAGATCACCCTGTTCTGCTCAAACCCTTATGTCAATCTTCTCTGACTTTTTCTTAGAAGGATAGCAATAAGCTAAAATCATGTCATATATAAGGAGTACATGTGGATAAGAGCAAGCAAATGAGGATTTCAAAAATTCATAAAATAATTAGAACTGAATTGCAAGCGAACATTCATTCAGCACAAGCTGTTTGTATTTAGTACCACATGGTGTCCCAGATTGTGAGTCACAACAATAAGAATACGACACTGTAATAATTCCACACAGTACATATGACTCAGCACTGCATGCTGAAATCCACACCACGCCTACAACATTTCCATACATATACTGCAAGGTGAACAACACACTGCTTTGGTGGCATTGCAAAAGTGACTATATAACTATTCAGTAGAGTTTTTTGTTTGTTTGTTTGTTTCTTATGTATTTACTTTTTTTTTTTTTTGCAATTGCACCCCAGCTTGATGTCGTTGCCACATCAGGGGGGTACGACAACAGCTCACTGAAGAGCAGTTCCGCCAATAATCAGGAAGTAAATGAATCAATGTTTTAGGAGTCAGTGAAGCCATATTTATATGGTAAAGTAACCTTGTGGTGTTGTTATAAAACAAACTAATGAGATAAAGAACTACTGCACTGCTTTTACAAGACAAATTAAATTAAATCATGCTGTAAAACCCAGAAAGAGGTTTCAAAATATACATACTGTATAAAAAACAAATAAGAAATACCAGTTTTAAAAAATAAAGTAGAGATTGCACTTGAAAAAAGAAAGCTTTAATTTTATGTACGTTGTGTTAAATACTTGCAAATACTGACCACTAGATCCAAAATCTTTTCTAAAACTAGTAAAACAGAGCATTTAAAAAACTTTAAAATGGCAGGAGGGTCATAGATGTTGAAGATATTATGCAAGTTTTCATTATTCTAAAATTCCAAACAAGGAAAATTCAAATATTTAAGAAAAATCCTGTTCTGAGATTTTCAAACAGAAACTATGGAAAGTAGATTGTCTAAAGAGAATACTGCACAATAAAAAGCGTGTCTCTCAGGTAGAAAACAAACAAAAAAAACAGACATACGTGGGACAACACCCTAACGCTAAAAACCATTATAAATCTCACCAAAAAAGAAAGACATCCCAGATATGCTATGGTGTTGGATGCTTGTAAAGCTTTCGACCGAGTAAACTGAAATTTTTTGTTTCTGGCTTTATCGAGATTCGATATTCCCTCTGATTTTATTAATTTGGTCAAAATATTATACAATAGTTCATTTACTTGTTTATACATAAACAAAAAATATTCTCAACCCATAAATATTACAAACGGTACCAGGCAGGGGTGTCCCCTCTCTCCCTTACTTTTTAATTTAGACTTGGAAACCTTTCTCTTATTTATATCACAAAGAACATCAGTTTTACAGCCTTTGCAGATGATTTAAATATTTATTTTGAACACCCTATATCTGACACTAAAAAGATAATTAAATCTTTGAATACCTTTGCCTCTATTGCAGACTATCAAATCAAGCTAAATAAATCCTTTATCTTCCCAATCAACTCTATGGCACATAAACAACATTTGTTTCCAGATCTCTCCTTTCCTGTAGATTATTCTCTTAAATATTTAGGAGTTTTTTATGATCACTCTTCTTCATCTTTTTTACAATCAAATATATCAAAAGTCTGGCTCTCCATTTCCCAGGACATTTCCAGATGGCAACAATTAAAACTTCCAATGTTATCTAAAACTTCTATCATTAAAATGAATATACTTCCTAAACTTCTCTATCATCTTAATTCTTCTTTATCTTCGGTTTCTATTCTTTTCCTGAACAGAATCCATAAAGACCTTGCAAAATTCATCTGGTACCCTAAGTCAGTTAGAATTTCGTATCAAAGACTTACATTACCTAAACCTCTGGGGGGGTCTGGCGATGCCCAATCTTATACTTTATTACAGAATCATTCACACTACTAGAATATTTGATATTGCAAATCATCTTCCAAACTCTTCTTCCTGGTCGCCCTTGTGGATCAAAGTGTGGTATAATCATGCTCTTAGTAATGATCTTAACCCTAAAGCTTTATCATTCCTGAATAAAATTAACCTCAAGAAGTTAAAGCTACACCATGCCCTGAAGGGGTTAATTAGAACTTGTCAAGATCTATTCCATTCCTTGGACTTAGGTAACGCTCTTCTATTATTCCAACCTATTCATCTTAACCCAAATTTAAAATTGAATGATAAAATGATTAACTTAATTTCCCACTGGTTAAAGATTATACCTTAAGGGACTTGTATAAATTTAACCACCTCTTATTAACCGATCTCCATGATGCCCTGTCCTTGCCCAAAAAATATACTATTATCCTGAGGCAATTAAGAGATCTTATGGCATTTTTCCTTCACATTTATCCCAGTTCGAATGCTGATTATAACAGTGTAGCAGTCCTACTACAAAATTTAGTCAGTGGGAAAAATATGCTCTCTATAGCCTACAAATCCTTTTCCACATACTTGAGTAAAGGGAAAATTATTTTTGCAGATTTTTGGGACCAACAAGGAGCTACCATCTCATCTCAGCAGAAAACTCTATCAATAAAATCTACTCTTAAGTATTCTCCTTTAAAAAAACTTCTATATACACAATTCATGATTACTAATAATTTGTATTTAACTCCAGTTCATTTAAATACATTTAATCCGACTGTTTCCACCGCATGCTCCTGTTGCTCTTGTCCCGTGCTGATATTATTCATATTCTGTGGTTTTGTAGGTACTCTCACAGTATCTGGTGTTCTCTTAAGGTAAGACTAGATAAAATGGGTATCATAAATCTACCTTATCCTGGGAAATGGCTTTGCTACATATTACCAGGCTTAACATGTCAAATCTTAAATTAAGAGCACTCATTACACTCTGTCTTCTAATAAAATTTTATATTACCAAACACTGAACTAATCGGTCCAAGTTGTCCTGGAGAGGATTTAAAAATCTAGCAATTAAATACATTACTTCCCAAAAACTGATAATAACTAATCTGCGTAAGCGAGCTGCTCACCAAGAATTATGGGAGTTTATTTTCCTTCTTTTGACTGATGATTGAGGAGCATCTCCAACATGACACTTCAAGCCCCCTTGATTATTATAAATTTGATAAATGAAGTCAGCCTGCATGTGAAGTAAATCCTTTCATGTGGATATCTTCAATCCCCTTCTTGTTTTCCTCATTACTATATGAGTTGTATTGGGATTTGTTGTAGGGTAGACGTGGTACTTACACTAATTCTTTAAATATTGTTATTTGAAATCGTTATTTTGTGCAGCGATTTTCTCATTTATTCCTTGTATATATTGGCACTTGTGTATATACAGGTTATCAGTTTGGATCTTTCATGTAGTAATGCTTTTGTATAACTCTTTATAGTTGTCATTTGATTTTGTTGTTTCTTGTTATGCTAGTTGCAATTATAAAAGCAAATAAAAAGTGTTTTGAAAAACAAAAACAAAACAAATTAAAGCACTAAATGTAAATAAAACAGCAAAATTAGATGGAATTATTTCAGAAATTTAAAGTTAACTACCTCAAAGAACCATCTCATTACTGAAAAAAGTAGTCGTGTATATTTGTAAGAATGTTATATCTTCTAGTAGGTTTATTTACCAAATGCTTGAGGGAATTTTTTTGTTTATTAAGTCTATATATTTTGGGGCATATATTTCATTGTTGGTGTAGGTATCCCAGTTTATTTAATCATAGTTAAAATTACACCAAACTGTACTTTTTACCATATATGTTTGTTTGTTTGTGTCTTTCAGCTTTTCGGTTTAGGAATTAGCCACAGCGGAACTCGGTCCGCAGTTGATTGTTGTTGATTTTTACTACGTTGCCAGGCCTGATGCACAACCTTCAACGAAGGTACGCCTATTCATGCATGTCTCCACGCATAAGACGCTCTATCTGAGAATCGAACCAGACAGTGCAGCTGATAATTCAGTAAGCAGATAATTTAGTTGTATGCCTTCTCAGGTGTTAACATATGCAGTGGTAAATGATATTGGAGGAGAAATGGAGGTGAACTGAAAAGGTTAAGGAGTTCACCTTCACTATGGAAATCAAAATTCAAACAATGGATAGCTGCCTAGTTAGACATGAAAATAAGGCAATTATTTAAAGGGGAACATGGAAAACTTGCAGGAGTGCTTGATTGATCTAAACGGGCATTCAAGAAGAGTAAGCTTCAGAAACGTACAGCTGGAGGAGGTGAAAGAGCATCTTGATACGATTGGCTTTATACATTGGTGTATGGTGGAGTTAATTAAAAAGCAGAGCCAGTTAAGCCCCCAAGTTAATTAGGTACATAGAATAATGATAGATAGGCAGGCTGGAAAGCCATTTTATATAATGGTTACTTGTCTCTCTTACTGTACTATGGAATAGGTAGTGCAGCAGGTTTGCATACTCATAGTCATCATACCTGCAGTTTTGTTGGTAATATGGAAGAGAAACAGCCACATTGGTAAGAATTTGGAGAAACTGGTGAGATATTAATATGTTTTAATGCAAGGTCATCATGCCTGGTTGAAACCAACAGAATAAGAATGAACAGGCTGATGGAAATTTAAATGGCTCAGAAGGAGGAAGGGAAGAGTGGGGAAGGGTGAGAGCAGGTTACTCAACAGAAGAGCCAAAGAAGCAGATGAACTTTTGGAAATGTAAAGTATAGAGAACACTTTACAGATAGATTGCCTCTGAAGTAGGCCAGGATAGAATGCAAAATCTGAATTTAATTAAAGAGTTCTCTCCAAATGATGTACAGCCATATGTGCAACAAAAAAAAACTCAAATGGAGATGGTGGGGCAGTGAAGGTGACAGCACCAGAATCATTGTTGGGGAGAGGAGCTATCATGAGGTAAACAACGAAAGCTAAACACATGCTTCAGTGTGAACGATGTTTATGAAACCCAAGTGATTAAATGTGGATGTAAGTCTACTCTATGGAAGGAGAAGGCTGAGAAATGTGAGACCTTTTATAATCTATACCTTCTGCTCTTTTGTATTGCATTTTTTTGCTTAGGTACATGTCTGAGAGGGATGGGGGCTGTTAAGAAACGGAGCAAAAAATGAAGCAACTGGATAGCAGAATATTGCGGTTCAGTTTGACAGAAGGAATCAAGATTTGGTGACTTAAATGCTTTTGAGATCTTTTGGACAAGTTCAGGAATATGAAACTGCAGCTGGGGTACTGTAATTAATGTTTTGATGGCATGAAAGGAGTTGGTTCTATTGTGTGGTATAATGAGAAGTATGAATCCACTGGGGGAGTAATCCAGAAATTGTAGATTCTGCACCAAATGATTTGAAGATATTCAAAGATGTGTATGAAAGGGGGAAAACTGATGATGTAAAATTATTTTAAACATGTGCATGTTGCGGGGAATATGTTATTTAATGTTTCGTTATTCTGTTTAGTGTTTTCTAATGCAGTGAAAATGTGGAGAGTGATTTGAGAGATGTTCAAAATGTATAATATGTAGACCAGATGTGCATGTGGCAAAATGCAGAACCGGTCATACTTAATACTGCAATTATAGTGAAAATGGTGGAGCTGAGTGGTAATATTAAGGAGATTAGACTAAGGTGAGAAAGGAAGAGATACATTATGTGTTTGAATTATTGCTGTTTCCCTGAAAACAAAATATTGCCCCTAATACTCTCCTTGCTTGTATCTTATCAATAACAAAAAACAAAAAAATCTTTGTGAATTGAACCAAAATAAGAAACAATGCAATGGGAAGAAATATTAATTCCTTAAGACCAATGACATGCTGCCTCTGATTTCCTTCCTCAAGTTGTAGACATTAGATAACAAAAATAAATACTTACATAAAATGTCCTCAAGTGATTACATTTAGAAGCGCTCAGACGTTTTGAAGTCTTTTTCAAGCATTAGATCACAGTAATTTGAATAAGATAATAGTAATGTTAAAGGATTATACTTAGTTCTCATCTTTGTTGCAATGTTCCTTATTTTGGTTCAATTCACAAAGATTTTTTTGTATTTGTTATTGATAAGATACAAGCAAGGAGAGTCTTAGGGAGAATATTTCATTTTTGAAGAAATAGGCTTGTGTTCAATTAGTCCTGTTTTTTATGTGAGTTTTTGAAGAAACTCATGATCTATGCAAAACCCCCACAAGTATACTCAAGCTTGGTATACATTTTCAGAAACAATGACCAACAGACTTAAAAACCTGATGGAAAGACCTGCAATAGACTCTATCATCGAACAACAGACCCAGGAAGAAACTCGCATGGAAGAAGTGAAATTCCATGAGCTGGAAAACTGGCTTATTTCCCTCAAAAATCTACAATGGGAAGAAATATTAATTTCTCACAACCAATGAAATGCTGCCTCTGATTTCCTTCCTCGAGTGGTAGAAATTAGATAAGAATAAATACTTATATAAAATGTCTTCAAGTAATTACATGTTGACTTCAACAATTGGCTAAGTTTCTGGTATCATTCTAAGGGGATCCAGTATCTGTCTGCTTGGGATGACATGACTGACAGACCTCAATGCTTTGCCAGAGATGGCCTGCATCTGTCACTCCTGGGTTTCTAGATACTGGCTAAGGCTCTTGCCACCCCATAGTGCCTTGTTAGGTGATGTTCCAAAGACCAAATTACCACAGCAATGGCTATAAATAAATGCAGTCTGAGGGTCATGCTGCTCAGCACTAGAAGTCTAAATCTCAAGATGCACTTGCTCGAAGCACTCCTCAAAATGGAGAACATCGACATTTGTGCTGTAATGGAGACCTGGTTTAAAGCAGCAGAAAGCACCCCTCTGCTACCAGGCTATAACTCATTCCACACCTTTTGGCCCCAGAACATGGACCAAAGCTGCAAAGGCAGTGGTGTCTCCATATTCATAAAGGATACGCACACCTCCAGACTAGTAGCCCAGCATAATGCATCTGAGATACTTCAGGTACAACTAACATTGGGTAAGATGGCAATTCAGGCCATAGTCTGCTATAGGTCCCCAACCGTGTTCCAAGACTCTCACTCCATGTTCCTAAGCACCCTGGAATCTATTAGGGTCCAACCCAACATTCTCATACTAGGTGACTTCAACTACCCTTCCATCAACTGGGAAAACTACTCATGCACCAATACACTGGCCCAACGCTTCCTGAAATTCATCATTCCCAATGCCCTGGACCAGCTCATTCTTACCTCCATTACAGGAAGCAACCTCCTTGACCTGGTTATTACTAACATGGGCAACCATTGCTCTACACCAGTAGTCAATTTCTCCCAGGTTAGATACGACCACAAACTAATCACCTTGGAAATCTACATCTCACCCCCCCCCCTAAGGTAACCACCATGAAAAACTTCTCCAAAGCTGACTTTGGGGTCCTAAAATCAGAGGTGGCTAACTTCACGGCACACATGTCAATGGAAAATAGATGCATGACTGCCGAATCATACACCAATGCACTGTACAAACACATACATAAATGCATGGAGCTAGCCATACCCAACAGAACCAAGATGCTCTCCTCCAAAAAAAGGAAGCCAATCTGGTGGCCCTCTGCCATTAATAAACTCTACAACAGGAGGAAGAAACTGTTGCAGAAAAAGGTGAAGTCCCAAGACTGGAAAAACTCCCTTATTAGCCTCAACAAAAAATTGATATCCCTCATCAAAACCTCTAAAGCCAGCTATGAAGGCAGAATTGTGGCAGACACTAAAAACAACCACAAGGCCTTCTATAGTTATATCAAGAATCTCCATGGCAATACCCAAGTTTGCTCTGAGTTACTGCACAATGGTACATCCTATACTGAGCCAACAGATATTGCCAACATACTGGCCAACAGATTCAGTGCCAACTTTCCCCTCTCTCCCCCCAAAGGACCAATCACAATACCGGAGGAATGCCAGGCACCCAGCATTACTGCAGCACAGGTTAAAGCTGCATTGTCCAAGGCCAAGAATACAGCTTCCATGGGACCCGACAATATCACTGGTTGTGTTCTACATGAACTACAAAGTGAACTGGCACCACATCTGTGTGCTCTGTTCAGTCACAGCCTCACCTCAGGCTTTTTCCCTACTGAATGGTGCACTGCTACAGTCATCCCTCTCCATAAAGGGGGTGCGACTACAGATCCTGGGAATTATCACCCTATTAGCCTGATGAGTCTGAGTGCATCATCATGGACATAATTAACAAGGATATAAAGAATCTCCAAACTCTAGATCCCACGCAGATTGGTTTTGTGGAAGGTAGATCAGGCCTGCTCAACCTGGTTGACTTCTTTGAGTCAGTCACCAGAGCTGTGGATGAGGGCAAGGCAGTTCATACAGCTTACCTCAATCTGGCCAAGGCCTTTGATACCATTCCCCACTTAGGAATTATTGATAAACTCACCAAACTAGGCATCAAATTGGCTCACAGATAGAACCCACAGTGTGAAAGTACCAGACTCCAAGTCAGACTGCAGACCAGTCATGAGTGTAGTCCCACAGGGATCAGTCCTGGGTCCTCTCCTGTTTAGCATCAACTCAGAAGTCTAGGCCAACAAAGATGGACTCTGGCTGACTAATTTCACAGATGACTGCAAGCTGGGAGCCATTATTAACTCTCCAAGTGATGTAGACATCCTACAGAAAGGCCTCACTGAGACCAATGACTGGTGTCGATACCATGGCCTTAAGCTTAATGCCAAAAAATGCTTCATCATCCCGTTTGGGAAAAACTCAGTTCCCACTAATTACCACATCAATGGGAGCCCACTGAACACTGAAGGCATTATAACAGATCTGGGGATACAGGTTGACAGCAACCTCTCCTTCGACCACCACATTGCCACTGTGGTAAGAAAGTCCTTCTATGTGGCACATCTCATTACCAAGGGTTTTGCATCCAGGAAGAAAGAGGTCATCATCTCTCTCTCTGCTCTTTCCTCATTAGACCAATCATCAAGTATAATGCCCCATTTGGCATGTACCTCAATAAACACATGCAACAGCTAGAAAGGCCACAAAAGTACCTCATGAAAAGGATCCTGGGCTTTAAACACATGTCCTACAAGGACAGACTCAAAAAACTCCAGCTATTCTCTGTCTCATATCATCTACTAAGAGGTGATCGCTGCTTGACTTACAAAGCCATGTCTGACCCAGCTCTGTTAGAAATGCTACATCTAAAGAAATCCAAATCCCTCCGCACCACATGCTCCAGAGACCTCAACCTCATTACCACAATCAACAGAACATGATGGAGGGACAGGTTCATAACCCAGAGACTGCCCATGCTCTAGAATAGACTTCCCATACATGTCAAGCAGAGCACCTCACTGGCCCTCTTCAAGAGAAATATTGATGAGTGGATGGGAAATAGAAAGTTCACCCCAGGGATCACTGCAGTGGCTCTATTGAGGGAGGCACTGGGAACTAACGTTGGATAGCATGATGCCAGGGTACTTCTATGGGCTAGGCTTATAAAGTCTCCAGGGCCATTAGCCTAGTACACACATATGAATCTATTTAGAAGCACTTAAACATTTTGAAGTCTTTTTCAATCATTAGATCACAGTAATTTGAATAAGATAATAGTAACGCTAAAGGATTATACTTGGTTCTCATCCTTGTTGCATTGTTCCTTATTTTGGTTCACTTTCAAAGATTTTTTTGTGATTATTACTGCAGAGAGAATTTAGCAGATCAAAGTTGTAAGAGCAGAGGAGGTTAAGGATAAGTAGATAATGTAGAGGGATGGATGGGAGACTATAAGCATGACAAAAGTAGTGCAATAATGGATTAATGGGGATGAAAACAGGGATAGGGAACAGGAGAAAGATGATGGGGACTGCGGTTAAAAGGAATCAGGCTTGGAGAATGGTAGATTGTAGACAGAGTAGGTAGATCAGTCAGATATAAAGGGCACTATCAGTGGAAGTAAAGGACTGTTTACATCACACAAAGACGGTTATCAGATTCCCAAGATATCTGCTGTTGGGGAGCAGTGTAGGTAGGCCTTTGAGTCACACCAAAGGGCTGGTTCAGCCTGTTTTGGTTGAGTGGTATGGGAGAAAGGATCAGGAGGCAAGAAAACAGTTAAGAAAGGGTATTGGCCAGACTACAGAGGTTGCAAGTGGATATTGTATTGTTGTGGGAGCTTAACTTGAGAAATGGAGAAATGGGGAATATTCAGAATAAAAGGTGTCTTTGATTAGGCTTTGCCCAAAACAGGAGGTAAGGGTATTGAATTTTTGGAGGAGGTCCAGAGGATGGGAGGTAGGGGAGTGAAGAAGCGTGTATATGGAAGGTGGATGCTGGTGAGGTGTGTGCTGGACAGGAGGGCCATTATTATGGAATGTTCTATAGTCAATGAGGTGGATGGAATAACAGTTGGAGGAGACTTCAGTGCTGTTGAACTAGAGAAAGTAACATTTTTCAAAAGCTGCAAGAAGTCTAAGTTTGTAGATAGGGATACAGAAGGAAGGGCTGCTGAATGTTTAGAAGCAGACGTGGCTCCAATTTACAATATGTATAGGAGATAAGAGACAGGTGAGTAGGCTTTATAGAATGCATGCATGACTAATACTGAGCGGGACGTGCAGAGCAGGTGATAAGAGATAATGAGCGAGACGAGCTTGAGGAAACTAGGTCTGAGTGAAAACAACATGGCGGAGGAGGTTATTATGAAAAGCAGGTAGGAGGAATGTGTGGTGTAGAGATATGATTGTGGAGGGGAGGATGTTACAGAAGATGCCGGAAGATATACAAGGAAAGAAAAGTTGGAGGCAATTAACAGGTTAAAAGAGAGTTTCAAGTGATTGGAAGAAATGCAGATTGATGCATGGATGAGGAGGTTCATGGTACTGTGGTAGAGGAAGGCAGATGCTCACTCAAAGTTGTTAACATGGAGACTGAAGGATCAAAGAAAGGAAAGGAAGATCACAGATATAAAGGATGGAAGGGGCAATAAATGTCAGGTCTATGTCATATAGTCAAAGCTTTAGGTAATCGAATACCTAAAGCTCGACACTTAAACAGTGAAAGCTGTAAACCGGGAACGGCCACTTCCGTGAATTTTTTCATAGGGAAAAAAATTTGTTTGGCCATTATCAGGAATCTGCCCTTTTCTCCACTGTAGAGCAATCTCGGAGTTGGTATATTAAGTTAGGAGGTGGAGGGCAAAGCCCCCCACATGGGAGTGTGGGAGGCGAAGGCCCCCACTTGATTAGGGTTTGGAAGTTTTTTTTTTTGTCCGGCCAAGAAAATTTTTTCCCTATGAAAAAATTCACAGAAGTGGCCTTTCTTGGTTTACAGCTTTCGCTGTTTAGGTGTCGAGCTTTAGGTATTCAATTACCTAAAGCTTTGATTATCTAATATAGACCCTAAATGTAGTAAAAGTGGTGAAATTAGGAGAATTTTAGAATTTTTTTGCAGTTCAAAAGGCAAGGGGGAGATATTTAGGCAATAAAAAGAAGCTAGTTTGAAGGAGGAAGTCAAAGAGGATAGACATGAGAAAGTGAAAGGGACAGACAGACAGCTTTTCTGTTGATTTTTATAAGGTAGAAAATGAGTTTGCAAAGAAGTTGTCATCAATGTTCAGTTATATAATGACAAAAGAGAAGCTCCTAGCTACCATGACAGAGAACATAATGGTATTAATTCATAAGTGAGCAGGTACCTAAAAAGACTTGGCACAGTTATTTTCTGTTTCATTATGTAATGCTGATGTTAAGATTTTAACAAGGGTTTTGTCAGCAAGTTTGGTACTGCATAGTGATCAGGTGGGATCAGGTGAGTTTTATTAAGTGCAGCTCTTTGGGGAATCATTGGCATTTGTTATTAAACTTTAGGGCTTAAGCAGAGTTATAGCAGAATGGGGATGTGAGAGAAGTACTACTAGGTAGATATTTAAATGGAATGTGACATGGTACGTTGGGAAAGTTTGATAGAGCCACTCATGCAAATGGTGAGCAGAGAAAGGCCTTTAAAGACAGTGTTAGCATTATGCTCAGGACCTTCTACATGAATTGCAGTTAATGGGTCGATATCAAAGTAGGTATGGTTGAAGCGGGAATGCAATAATGTTGACTACTGTCTCCAGACTTTTTTCATCAAGGAAGTAATGGTTCATTGGCTTAGGGAATGTTTGTGAGGTTAAATTGAGAGAAGCTGGATAAATAGCAGATGACTGTATGGTATTCCTTGAGGATATAGAAGTCATGATACCAGGTATATTAAAAATTTAGGGGATTTTGGTTATATGGTAGGATTTTGCATTCACCTCAAAACTCTTTTGTGATTCCATTGAATGGAGTTCTTCAGGCTGGGTGTAAGATGGGCTACCAATTTGTGATAGAGGGGTTATGTATTTAGCATTTAGTGTACATTATACAATGGAGGGAGATGAGAAATAGGAGGAGTTAAGGAACATAGTGGGGTATGCCAGACTACAGGTCCTCAAGAGAGAAAATATTTGGAAAGGTGAGGGTGAGAGTGACCAAAATTATGGTGCTCCCATTAGTCTTATATTTGCTTATACATGGAGACACTTAACTACAAGATGGCTGACTGGCAGAATTACAGAAGGAATATGCTTGATCTGTGTGGAGATGGAAAGATATAGACTAGGGGAAGGCAGATTTAGGCAGAAGGAGTGAGAGGGACATCAGGTATGCCAGATTATAGGAGGTATGCTGTGGCAGTTAATATGGACATGAGGTATAGGGAAATGAACTATGGGGAACTGAGATGGGTAAAGTGGGATGTAGGAATGGAAGCTGGAAGTCAGTAGTTGGTGCAAGGACTGTGGAAGGTCACTGACAGAGAAGTTTGTTACTTGTTGGGTAGGGAGGCAGGAATTGAGAAGAAAAGCAGAGAATATGGGAGGTTCTAAGTGAGGAGCCAGGGAAGAATTTTAGAGTTACATTCATACATTGGAAATATAAAAGTTTTGAATGCATGTAAAATTTGGTGTTTTGAGAGTGAAAAGGAAAATGACCAGAATTTAGTCAGTGCAGAGACAATTTAGATGGGATTACAGAGACAGGTTATTATTTAGTGAAGTTAAGGTGAGGGCAAGACATAATACAGTGTTGGGATCAGGGATGAAGGTCTGCAAGAACAGATGGACTAGATGAAGAATAATAAATATATGACTGAAAGAGTTTATAAGGTTTTTAGGAGTAAAAGGTGCAAAGTTGAGTTTGGACATTTGTGCAGTAGATGGGATGATGATGGTCATAGATGGATGGTGAAGAAGGTTTGGGAAAGCATTTGAGAGAGAGATTATGAAGATTGGAGAGGGTGAGCCCATTATATGAGGGCAGATGAAGGTGCTGCATAGATGGCACACGGCCCCATGAAGGGTGAAGGAGAAAGGTTGGGGTCAGAATGATAGGTTTAAGAGATATGGAGCTTCAGGACCAGATCATAAAAATCTGTGGTGAGGATATGTGTGAAGAAATAAGACAAGGGAAACTGGCAGATTTGATAAAAGAATGCTTTTAAACAGGAGAAAAGATGAGACTGATTTAAGTGGATGTTTGGTATAAGAGGTACAGGAGAGATCAGAATGATAGGAAAATGGATAAATATGCAGTTTGTTAGTGGGGATTGTGAAATGGAAAACAACCAAGCACTCAGCAATGATGAAGGAGTTGAGGCCTAGTAGAAGGAAAGTAAACTGTTGGTTAAGATGGTATGTATGGCACAGAGACAGGAGGATAGTGCTGGAGTTGTGGATGGAATGTGGAGTTTGGAAATGATGAACCAGAGTTGGAAAATAAATATAGAAAAATTGAAGTAGGAATCATATAACCTGAGAGTTAAACTTTGAGGGAAGGGATACTTGTGACAATGGGTTAGTTTTAAGAGTGAAGAAGTAAGGGATAGAGGAGAAAGAAGGAACAGGAGGAGTGGGAGTTGTAAGACCATTTCCATATTGGTACTTGGAAAGGTGAAGTAAAGATTAGCTGGGATACACTGGAATGGTGCTAATGATGCAGATGGTGAGGGAAAATGGTAAATCATGGGTAGAGATTACATATGTTTGGATTATGTGGGGATTATATATGCACAGATTATTTGGGGATTATATATGACTGGATTTTGTAGGGATTATGTTTACATAGATTATGTGCGGATAATGTATGCATGGATTATGTGGAGACTATGTACATACAGATTAAATACATGGAGCTAAATATCTTCATTTCAAATACTAAAATGCATCTACTTGCCCAGTCAAAACTATTGTTTTTGTTCATTTTCCTGGGTGTTTAGGGGAGAAGGGAGAGTCAGGAAGTGCTCTTTGTGCTGTAGTTGAAGCAACATGGATTGTGCTGCTTTTAGAATTGACATCTGTCTTTTTGTGTGGAAATGTTGAGTACTAATAAAAAGGATTAAAAAAAACGAACTGTGCCTATTTCCATGGCAACAGTGTACTGTCATCCCAGACTACCTACACTCAGTGAAGTCTCAGTTCGATGGCTTTTCTTTGATTTTGTTTTGTCATACTTTGTTAAAACCACATTGATTTGTAAGAGTGAGTAGAAGCAGATTGCAAAGGGTTTATTCACTATTTCCTCCTGCAGTGTAATCATTGAATTGGTGGGGGGCAAAGTACCCGACATAGGGCAGAGCAGGAGGGATTGCCCCTGCAAAAAAATACAGCTTTTTTTGGTCTTATAATTTTTGTGTTACACTTCTTCATATTCAAAAAATGATAACGTGCGACTCTGTGCTTGATCAGTGGACTAATGATAACGTGCAACTCTGTGCTTGATCAGTGGACTGAACTTAATGGAAGATTTTCATCCCTAATGCTGCACACATGACTCCGAGGATACATTCAGTTATAATGGTGTCTTGGCACACACAACTCAGAGGTTTTTTTACAGTGAAGGTTTCTGAATCTCGTTACGTAGTCCTGGTGTAGCGGATACTACTTAGACTTGTCACATTGAGTAGACTGAGGTGTACTCCACATTCATCCCACATCCCCTGCAGGAGCAGATACTGATTTTCACACGTCTATATTATGTAGTCGAAAGATAAAAAGAGCAATCGCGCTTTTATCAACACTGAAAGGTGAAACCACTAAATATCGAAGACACGGACAGAGATTTATTTTCCCAGGGAAAAAAATCGCTGCTCTGCAAAAAAAAAAATCCAAACACAAAATAAAGAGGGGGGCTTCACCCCCACACCCCCCTACTTAAATATACCTAACTCCGAGATCGCACCACAGTGGAGCAAATGGCAAAGTCCCAAAAACGGCCCAGTGATATTTTTTCCCTGGGAAAAAAAATCGCTGTTCTGTGTCTTCGATATGTAGTGTTTTCACCTTTCAGTGTTTGATAAAATAGCATTCACTCTTTTTACTTTTCGACTACGTAATATAGACCCACTTTTCACACCCTGAGTAGCATTTCATGATGGCATTGGTCCTGTAAAACACCATTCTTCTACACACGTTTTGAAATCCTGTCCTGATGGACTACAGCCGCAAAGTAAAGAGAGCTCATTCTGCTACATAAATTGAGCAGACAGGCTTAAGGAATATGTTTGCTAGCTTTAAATAAATAAGTACAAAAAAAATATATATATACATAAATAACCCTTTTGGCAAAAAATATAGCCACAAGGGTAAACTGACTGTCACTTTCTGCCGTGGAGATTTTGTAGCTTTAAAGTTGTTGTCCAGTAAAGACGCATTCAGTTATAATGATCCCTTGGTACATACTGCAAACAGAAGGTGGGGGAATAACTCTTTATGTTTATATATTCTTTATATACACATGCAATAGGATTCTTACTCATGGAACCATGTTTTACATTTTGTTGTCCTGTTATATTTTATCATAACTGAAATGCTAAAAATCTTGTTAAGGAAATATTCTTTCTTTCTTTCTTGTGGTAACAAAGCATAATTTTAGTGACACTAAAGTGTGAATTAAAAAAAAATACTGTACTACAGCATGCTTTACTACACTTCCATGATGTTTTCAACACCAAACAAAGTAGTATCAAAAATGATCAAATAAACATCTGAACACTGTATATCAAGGGAAAAACAACTTAGAACTACAGGCATTCTTTATACAGAAGTGAAATTTCAATGTTTCATTATGTAAGCCGTGGAACTGACAAAGGCTTTATTATTAACAGAAATGTTCAAATGTGTAGTAAGATTCTTAAGTCTTCAAAATGGTTTTAGTTAGCAAACATCCATAGGGATTGACAGCAAACACAGGCAAAGCCCTCAATGTAATTTGTACTCTGTAATTCACACCAAAATATCTTGAGTGCTACTTGACTGATAATAGTATCTGCTCTGTTCGCAAGCTGAAATGCTGACACAGTCCTACCAAAAGCTATAAAGAGTTTCAGAGGTAGAAAAACATGCTTGACCTTTTCAAGCTGATTTAGTTCTCACAATTTAGCAATACTTGAATTTGTATTACTACTTTAAGGACATCGCATGCTTTTGTAAATTCCATCCATGCATATATTTATAATGTCTAAGATGAAGGCAAAATATCATAGAGGTTACTGTAAGGTCATTTATTTATTTTCTTTATTCATTTATTTACACTGGCTAGTAAGAAAGGTATACAAACCAAAACCTATTTTCGAGATTAATGTAGGGGAGGACACCAATGGTTGTTACAACATATCACAGCAGCGATGCAGTAAGGTACACCTTGTAAAAATATTATTTCATTGTTAAGATGTAGATGAAAGAATACAGTATGACCAGCTCTGTTGCAGGACATGTAATTAGTTACACAATAAATATGATTCACCTAGTGAACAGCAGGGCTGCTTACTGTAAACCTGTATGCTGCACTATGACAAAGCTAAAAGCAAAAACAAGCAGACCACCCGTAACACAAGAGTAAAATCAATACATAAATAAACTATTCTGAATATTGAGGGAGGGACTCACTGATGAACAGTAGAGCAGTTGATGATAGAGGTAGTTACTATGTTAGCGGGACCAGTAATCAATGATGGATCCTGGTAGGAAAAGAGGTACCCTGAAAAACCTGGAAAAAGGAGAAAGAAGATGAGAAGGACTAAAAATAAGAGAAAGAACAGAAATAAAACTTGACTAAAAGACATGACAGAGAGTAGACAGGAGTTACATCTCAGTTGAATGAATCTAAAGGTAAGAAAATTGATGATCTTACTGTAAAGCAAGTTTTTTTTTTTTGCACCTGGATGATCTGCCTAGCAGCTTCCTTTCTTGCATCCTATTGGTTCATTTATTTTGCCTATAAGATGAGAGGCTTATTCCTTCCCTGACCAGGAGGAGATGTTTATGGCCCATTCATTCTCCAGCTGAGGCAAGACCCTAATCTAATTTGTTCCCCTCAGAGGTGAAAGCCAAGTGCTAGAAAGCAGGCCTGTTTGCCATTTATAAAGTCCCCCCTCCACCTGTCCTAACTCATCCTTTGCCAGCTGTGATGCGACTATAGCTGCACCCAGAAGGGTGCACATGCGATTAGCAAACAATGGCGACACTACCCTGCTTGCAGCCAATGCAGCTTTACTGTAGCATATATGTTGCCAACTAACCCTCTACACTCCTGTTGTGATGTGGCAGTGAGTTGGTCACCATCTGATTGGTGAACTGGCAAATGCCAGTCATGCATGCCCCCCCAACTCTTCTTGCTTTCCATGTTGTAACTCAAACATGAGTCATCTAAATCATTGTCAAGGCGTAATCCCTGTATTTCACAGATCCTTCACAGATCCATGCCTGCAAAGGGAGTTCATAGAAACGAACTGCTTTTGTGGGCATGGAGATTCTGGGAGTTATTGTACAGTTATAACTACATTATAAAGGACTATCATCCCGACAAGTTAAGGTGTTAAAGTATTTAAAATATCTCATCTCCCAGAAATGTTCTACTGCTTTTCCTAGTCTTGGGTTACATAAAGACAAAGACAAAGCTTCCCTTTCCTGAGCTACAGATTACATTACATCCTGGGAGATCTGTAAGTATCCCCATGCCAAAATAGTGATTTTTCCTGCAATGTGTTGTACATCATCCCGTTGTTCTTTTCCATATAGGCAGTGGTGAGTTCAATTCCAACCACAGCCAAACTCAACATGTCCCGGTTCTTTAATTCTGGCACCCTAAATATGAATTTGCCATAACAGGGAAATTGCCCTTTCCTGTACAAATAAACAAAATTATTCCCACATGGTGAGACAGATTAAAAAAACAGGAACCCTTAGGATATTTTATATTATAGGATTAGTGCTGTGGCATACATTGCTTACAAATGTGTTTTCCTGAAGGATATGCTAATCTAAGCTTAGAATAATTACTATGGGGATTGTAGGGGCACTCTTCCTTCACATGTTGTGTTGTAGGTGAGACTTAATCTAACCTAATTTCTTACATGCTCCAGAACACTGCATGATTAAGTGACTTGCTGAGTTACACAGTGATCAAATGGAGACTGGTGGAGTAAAACCACGAACTACAGAAAGCAGTTCAGTGAAAATCTTCAGTACTAACTGTCAGACCTACTCTAACAACTTTACCACAGTGCCACCCCAGCATTCAACTAAACCAAAAAACAGACAGGAAAAGGCAAAGGCAAGGGTTCCACTCCAAAATGTTTTAAAGATTTATTACGTTAGCACTTTCGTCCACTTACCTAAATGAACTTCTGATCACCAGCATTTTTATTAGTTTAGGATAATTTTTTGTTAGTGCATTAAATGCTCTGCTCATATTTGTATTTATTTGCCATTTTAACAGGGTAAGTGGCGGGGGGATAAATGGGATGGAGCATAGACTATTTTTAAACATGTCCTGGGCCACATGGGTATGGATAAATGCAATATATTAATAATGGACAATTTATGTAGTGAATCAGCTATCCTGTTTATGGGAAATGAGAGGAAAGCAGAGGTTCAAAACATATCCTACCAACATGGAGATAATATACTAACTCTATAAAAACAGTAGCCAGAAGGGAGGCTTGAACCCTGGACTCTGGACGTGTAAGGGTAAATGAGGCCAAAAGGAGAACATATGCAAACAAAGGAAATGCCATTTCTGAATCCTCGGACTGGACAACATCCCAAACTTGGCCACATCTTGATACTCTGACATGCACACATACACACACACATATATACACACACACATGTACACACACACACACACACACACACACACACACACACACACACACACACACACACACACACACACACACACACATGGGGGATCCTGAAATCTCAATTAACCATGTTTGTAATTCCAAGAAATAAGGTATTACTCTCACTGCATTCAAACAGGTTCTGGTTGACATGAATCAATAACCCCCATAGTACGTGTTCTTCAAGAACCACCCATAATATATGCCAGGACAAATAGTATTAGGCTAGAACAGGCTAACTACAGGAACCTGAATGTCATGCAGTGCACTTTCTTTTTAAGAGATGACTGAAAAATACCTTGTGGAGGTTAGTCACAGCCTGAGTGTCTCTGGTTTGTTACAGACATTACATAGTGGCAGAATACAATATTTGTAGAAGTGAAGAGATTATAAGTTTATGTGCTTGAAGGCACAGACATATCATTTTCAGTATAAATATTTCAAATGCAACTACCTGGAGCCATCTAACAAGAAATTTTGGATCAAGAGTGTTGGTTATTTCTCACTGCTTTTGGATTAGATGAAATTTGTTAAAAAGCACCTTGTAGTAGAGTTGTGCATGTGAATGCTTGAAAACCAAGTGAAAAAACTACAGCGTGTTTGAAAGAATTATCTGAGAACATGGATATCTATAATACAAATCTTAGTTCAACAAAAAAATTAAAAAAGAGAGAAATAAGGTAACGTTGCAGAGGTAATGGATATGAAAAAGATATCTATGATGCAATATGTTGTAGCAGTAATTTGGAGCAGATAAAAACTATTGCAGTTGAAATCCAAGCTTTACATATTAGGTGTGGCTATAAGCACAGGAGGAAGTGTTGTTCTGCTTTAGTAAATCTTATGGAATTTGTACTAGAAAAGGTCATTTTCCATTTATGTATAAAATTAAAACAAACATGTTCTAAAGAATGTGCATGTTACTGAATAAAGCCATTTTGGGTGGCATTACTGTAGTGAAAATCCTTGATACGAATAAGTTCCAAAAAATGCCTCTGAAGAATTAAGACACATTTTTGGCAAGAAATGCTGAGAATTACTAAGAAAAGTGATGAATTTTAGCTAGGCCCCATTGAACTGTATAATACATTGCCTAAGAATCTTGTCAGTTTTACCAAAAAAGGAATCAGTATGCATATTGTTAACATTTTCTGGTGACCAGGTAGAGCAACTGGATTGAAAGCTGCTGATACATACATATAAAATAAAAAGTATGAGACCGTTTTCCAAATCATAAGATTTAAAGAAGTTAATTATCCAATATTTTGGGTTGTTAGGCTTTGAAAAGTTAAGAATAGCAAAGCAATGTCACAATGTAAAAGAAAGAATGCATATGAATAACAAACAACTAAAAAACAAATTTGCTTTTATTGCTCAAAACGTAAGTGCTTTCCTCTCTACATAAATGCATATGCCCAGAATCGATCACTAGGGCATCCCTGATACTGACACCAGAATGACAATAGTGTGCATGACCATTCTGATTTAATTACAGAATTAGGACAGTTACTGAAAGAATATCACATGCAAATAACATTTGATGCTATGCAAGTCTTATATGTATCCAGGAAAATACAAGTATCTCTCAGGAGCAAAATAGAGCAGGAACTGAAGAGAATGGAAAGCTTTGGTGTCATTAAGAAGCAACGTGTGTCAACATAATGGGCAAATTGTATAGGCACTCTTAGAATCAAAACAAGACTTGCATCTGTATTAATCCACAAAATCTGAATAAGATAATTGAAAGATAACATGACTCATTACCTACTGTTGAAGAAGTTCTCTTAATAATGTCAAATGTTACGTTCTTTTTATACCAGATATATACTAAATAAAGTTAGAAAACAAAGCTCTGACCTTTGTACATTTGACACAGTATTAAAAAGGTATAGAATCCTTAGATATCTGTTTGGTATTTCATTAGCACTAGAGGTATTCCAAAGCTAATTGAAAGTTGGGAAACTGTTGTGATCTATTGTTATGTGATCAGATAGAATAAGGCTGATACAGCTGATGGATAAATTAAGTCAGCATAGTTTTGAGTTAAATATGTGCAGTCAGAAAATAAGGCTGACAATTTTGAAATGATTTGGCCATTGTTTAAGGCCAGAGGTACAGAGACTTGTTGCAGAAAAGTCAAAACAATTGTATAAATGTTAACGCCAGAAGATAAGCAGGCATTGCAAAGATGGCTAGGAATTATGTGGCATTTTGTAAAGTTTGTACCTCATATGTCTGAGATAACTATGCCTCTGAAAAACTCTTAGAGTACAATGTAGCCTTGAAATGGAGCGATGAACAAAAAGGTACTCTAAAATGTTTTAAAAGCTACTTTCAGATGCAGCAATGTTAAAGTATTGTTGGATGAATTGGCCAGTTAAGTTACACGTTGATGCCAGTTAAAATGATATAAGAGATGTGATCATACATGAGAACAGACCAGTTGCTGGTGTAGTTGTGTTCATAGATGTGCAACAATACACAGAAAAGAAGCTGTTATCAATAGTGTACTGATGCCAGAAACTCCATGGCTATCTCTTTATTAAGGAAATTCAAGTGACAACAGGATAAAAGCCATTGCAAAGCATGTTTGTTTATTTATTTATTTATTTTGGATGATTTTCATATGAGAAGGAGTTCAAGCATGTCCCTACAACTCAATTGTTTGTTATGATGTGTTAGTGGTGGTGACTATCAAAACAATTAAGATCTCATGGCAAAGAATAGTAGCAAAAACTATGAGAAATGTCATTTTACTATTTTGAAATATAAGAATATTCCAACAAAGGGACTCATTTTCTTACCAGTTAAAATGTTAGTGAGTCGACAGTTTAAAAGCCATCTAGCTCCTTCATCTATATTATAGATGTAAGAAAATCAATACAAAGTAAAAGAAATATGTAAAAGAAGCTAGCAGGCCAAGAAATGCTACTATGATAGAAACTATTGAAGACTACAAGATTTATAAAATGGAGATTAAATAAGCAAATACAAGCCATGGGAAAGTTCACATCCTGAAGGTGAAGCAATAGGTAAAGTAACCAGACCAAGATCCTGTGTTGTTCATGGAGAATGGATATGGAAGGCTGGATATGCAAACTCACTCATATTTTTATGTAAACTATATCAGTATTCCAGGAAAATGAACATTCAGGAATGTCACACCAGTATTAACACAAGAAAATAAGATTGTGAGAATTGTGATGGTTAAGATTTGCAGAGAGGAACTCCTCAAGTTGTGCCTCCAAGAACTGCTAAAGTGTGGCAACAAGCATTTCTTAAACGGAAGAGATGATATTAGTTGCAAACATTCCTCCTGCATAGTCTAGTCAGACCACCTAGTAAACCAGACCAACATATGGGCTGGTTGAGAATTGTACATGATTCT
The DNA here is from genome assembly GCF_019279795.1 of Protopterus annectens. NCBI lineage: Eukaryota > Metazoa > Chordata > Ceratodontiformes > Protopteridae > Protopterus > Protopterus annectens. The sequence goes on from NC_056737.1 coordinate 1,075,606,258, forward strand.
AAAGACTGAAAAGTTACATTTGTTAAAATATCTTTTGAATGGATACAAAATATATATCATGGCAATGTAAAAACCCATAACATTCTGAGTATGAAGTTAAGATTATTAACATAATCAGTGTAATGCAATTCATGTCACTTCATAGACTTTTCATAAAATATGTCGGTGAGGGCAAAAAGGTGAGACATTAGTGATGTATACCCTAAAATACTTTATTAAAGTGCCATTGATCTGATTTAAACAGACTGAGATTACAGTATCTCAAACTCCTCTTGGTCTGAGGCACAGCAACATTTAATTTAGTATATGTAAATAGCAAAGGTGTGGTTGGATGAACCCCAGTATGAGGGAATGCAGGAGTAAAGCTTTCCATGCAAAAATGCTGTAAATGTCTTTGAGATAGTTTTGAATTTTAGTCTTGCCCATTGTAATCCCTCTTACTAGTTTCTATCACTTATATATAATTGTTTTGCCATGAAACTTAAAAAGTGATTATTTTATATTGGTGTATATCTTAAAATGCTAATAAGGTAGGTACAGGAAACTGTATGCTTTGTGTTACCATTTCATCTACATATTTCAGTGGCATATAGATGTCATGGGGGTTAGTTAAACATCCTTAGTTTGTATGGTGTTTCTCACCATCTTGATAAAAACCTGCAGACATCACAGTCTTCTGTTTAGAAGATGGAAACATACTTTTCCAGGCAAGCTGAGGACTGGGACCCCCTTATGACAGAAACACACCCCCTGGTCTGATTTCTTAAAAATGAGGATCACACTCTGTTTACCAGTCCTGAGGTGTAGTCTCAGACTGTTGTGCAAAAATGAAGAAATGCATTAGCTGATAAGTAATGGTATTATAAGCTGCCCGGCATCTTCAATATTTTGGGCTGGTTCTCATTTATGTCTGCAGTCTTACCTCTATAGAAACCAAGTGTCTGGCCATTACGATGACTTCAGCTATAGTGATTGAAACCATCCCACTACAGATTTCAGTCACTGTTTCATGACATGAGAGCTACGTACCAGGTTAAGAACTTCCTTCAAATATTCATTCCATTACTCAACAGTCTGCTCAGTAGTATTTAATGCTTCTCCACTCATCCCTAGCACAACCTGAAGAAGGTCTTGTCTTTTCTCCTGAAGCACCAGTGGTTTACCATTTCCACTTTGAGGTCAACCAGTTGTCTGTCTCCATAACTCCTTTAAAATTTTCCGTGACTAAGTTTTTTTTCTTTGATGTCTACAATTATTATTGCCTCTTTGGCCTCCAGCTGCCATTCAGCTGAATTAGAAGATGTCTCTATGGGCATTGGCCAGAAAGCTACCTTCTTTGACTTGACAATTTTCCTTATTGCTGGTTACTGCAGCAGGTTTTGAGGTTATGACCCTGACAGGCACCAACAATCTTCTGCCCACAGTTCTTTGCTGTATCCTCAGTGACAACAATCTTGAACATGGCTCTTATAAAAGACTGTGGCTTTAACATTAGATCACAGCTGTACCCTTCCTAGGAGTTATTACATGTATACAATGTCTTCCCTAAATATATATTTAAATACAAATCACATTCTCAATGCTATACTAGCCAGACAATCTTTTGAAACTGTATAGAATCTTCTTAACTTAATGTGCTATATTGCTGGCTCTGTGGCAAATGGGTTGGGGCAGAGGCAGACAGACATCTGGATCATTTATTACTCAGCTTTATTTAACATCCCCCTTCATTAAAAGGGTACAGCAACAGACACTAGGAACTACAAACCCATAAGCTTAACCAGCCTTATCTGTAAGGCCATGGAACAAATCATCATGGACCTTATAAATAAGGATATAGGTGATCTCCAAATCCTTGATCTGATGCTGTTTGGTATTGTCAAAGGCAGGTTATGCCTGTTAAACCTAGTGGACTTCTTCAAAAATGTCACCAGAGCCATAGATGAAGGTAAATCTGTATGTACAGCCTACCTTGATTTAGCCAAGGCCTGTGACATAATCCCATATTTGGGCATCATTGATAAACTCTCCCAGTTGAATATCAACCATAATGTTGTCAGATGAGTTGCTAAATGGTTCACTGACAGATCACACTCAGTCAAAGTTGGGGACATTACCTTAACCAGCAGACCTGTCACCAGTGGGGTTCCACAAGGGTCAGTGCTGGACCCCCTGTTGTTTGGAATATAATTCTCAGATGTTTAGACCAAAACAGAGGGACTGTGGCTGACTAAGTTTGCTGATGACTGCAAATTAGGTGCAGTCACTGAATCCTCAAACAATGTCAGTATACTTCAAGAGGGACTTGCACAAACCAATGATTAGTGCCCAAGTCATAGACTCAAACTCAGTGCAAAAAAAAATGCATTATCATCCCCTTCAGTAAAAATGATATCCCTGCAGACTATCACATAAATAATAATACCCTAAGTAATACCTTAGAAGTGAGAGACTTAGGAGAGCAAGCTGACTGTAGCCTAAACTTTGACTACCATCTGTCTACTGTAGTAAGGAAGGTATTCTATGTTGCACACCTCATTAACAAAGGTATTGCCTCAAGAGCAAAAGAGGTCATAATGCCCCTGTACGTCACCCTCAGCATGCCAATAATTGAGTGCAATTGCTCCCTTTGGTACGTACCTTACCGGACACCTGCAACAACTTGAAAGACCTCAAAGATTTCTAACCAAGAAAATTCAGGTTGTCCAGCACAAGTCATACATTGACAGACTGAAGTCACTGTCACTGTACTCAGTAGCAGACGGACTGCTTAGAGAAGACTTGTGCCTGGCCTACAGAGCAATCTTGGATCCAAGCCTAATAGAAATGCTGCTCCTCTGCAAGTCAAATGGGACAATCACCCACTCCAGGGACCTTAACATAGCCTGTGACATAAATATGACTTTCTGGAGAGACAGATATGTCTCTCAGAGGTTGCCACTCCTCTGGAATAGGCTACCATTTCACATCAAACAAAGCCCCTCTATGACCCTGTTTAAGCGTAGTCTGGATGACTGGATGGGAAAACATAAATTCCTGCTGGGTATTTCACCTATGACCTTCCTAGATATGGGCAGTTTTTGCTAACTAAGATCAAGCGCTTAGGCAAGATCCTTTAATACTGGATTTCTCTAGTAATAGCCTAGTAAACACCTATCAACCTATGAACCAATGGCAGTCTTCAGTATTCTGTTAAGAAATTTATATCATTATAAAGATATTCTAATGGAATGTGAATGCGTTTCTGATGGTCATTCCTAGTGCAATTGCTGACTTTCTATACTCAAAACAAACACCTAGGACATTAAGGGCCTTGGGAACACATAAAAGCATCAGTCTTTGTTTGTTTTTTCCATAATATTTCTTTATTGTTTTTCATTATTTTCCACAACAAAACACTCACAAGAGAGTAAGCTGGTGATAATTAAGGTAGTACTGACAACAATATATTTAAAACATATTTACACTATTTACATGAATGCTTTCATATTTTTTCTTAGTGATAGAGAAAAAAGGTTGTTTCCTCCAGGGTTAATATCTTAGAATATTGGTTTCTAAAACATGATCTGTTCCTATGATGTAAGCTGACAAGTTTTTTCGGCCAAAATTTTATGCCAGAATGATATTGAAGATCTGTTCCCATAACTTCAGATTATATGGATTATTGTTTTGTTTGTTTAGTATTAACTTGTGGGCTAACATATGTTTTATCGCTAATGTCTTAAAATTTTCCCATGAAGTTTCAGTCTTTGTTTTGATCAGAATGTCTCTACTGTGATTAGGAAGTTATTTGTGTTAGCTCATTTAATACTAAAAAGAATATCAGGATGATCCAGTAAAATAATTGTGCTGTTGTATATTACACTTAAATCATAGAGTACAATGCAGCTTTTCTGTACTCACCAAATGAAACACCTTGTAGAGCTACAGACAATTGAACAGCTTCACAGTACGAAAATAGAGGGACAATAAAATTTAAGCTATACTCATAGGTTAAGGGAAATATTACTGTATACAGTTTCATAAAAACATAAAGGGGAGTGTGTCTAATAGTTAAAGCACTGTCTGATTGGGTTTCTTGTGAAACACTCTATTTGGAATATACACCACATGGCTAACACAGACAAGTATCTTTTTGCAAAAGTTGTTGATAAAAAATTGGAAAAGAAGGATCGGTTTGTGACTGCACATCAGCCTAGACTACAGTACAAACTGACACTTATTAAACATTGCACATCTCCATTTTAAGAGAAAACCGCCAGATGATTTTGTGGCTGACAAGAAATCCAGACCATTGGATATGGCAATCATTCTAGAATATCAGTAGATCTTAAACTTGATACTGAATGCTATGAACCATTTTCTACTCCTGTAAAATGATATGATTTGTTAAGTATATAATGTATTTAAATCTAACTGAATGTATTACCAATAAGTCAATCGACATTAACAGAAAAGGAAGTAACAAGGTTGGGATTCTCTGAAATTTAAATTTTGTCCAATGTTAGTGGAAAAAAAAAAGATTCATACCTATAAAATCCCTTCAGCGCAAAATAATTGGTAACTAGACATAAAAACATATTGCATAGAATCGAATGGGAAAACTCATCCCATAAAGGGAATAGTAAAAATGTTACTTTAATGTCTCCCTGATATAATTCTGTGAGCTGTAATTGCAAATTGTAGAATAATAAAAATAACAAGAAAATTAAAGTGGGATAATAAATGTCAACAAATCACTGGTCACCTTTAAAGTTATTTTTTTGCAGGGGCAATCCCCGGTACCCCCTATTGTGGGAGTAAGACCATCACACCCCCCCACTACATTTGTATAGTAACTCCAAGATTGCCATTTTCCAGAGAAGAGGGAATACTCAAAGACACGACTATCTCAGACTTAGTATACATATATCCATGTTTGTTTGCACATTCAGTCGCACAACTGAGGGACTTGTACAAAAAGTCTCAAAATTTAAAACTGTTATGCAGTCAAACAACTGCAGCTGCTTAGTACCTCGTTTGTTTACTATATCAAAAGTAAAACATTTCCTGATGCTCTGAATAGCTTTGCTGAATACATTCTCATAACCATATGAAAATGGAGCATGAAACTTGCTCTCTCAGGTTCAGTTGCTGAAACATACTCTCAAAAAATGCCTTCACATGAAAAATATATTGTTTTTAGGAAAAGTAGGTTTATAGATTAGTATTAGGGTAACTACTGTTGTGGGTCATTTTAAACTTAACCAGTTACCTCATGTGAGAATCAAACTCTGCACCTTGTCTCTTCGAAGGTAAACTTTAGCCATTATGCCAACCTCCCCTCTGTAAATAGCCATCATGGTCTGAAGCCTTTGCTTGTTCTGGAAGCTGATCATTTGCTACCCTGCTCTGCTTCATATAAAGTGCATAACTAAATGTATTACTGTACTTCTGAAATGTCCTTGAGTCTTTTTTTTTTTTATTTATAAGCTTATAACTTTGGACTTTGTAGCATTCTTCCTATATTTTATCATTTTGATCAATAATGAATTACTTATTTAATACAGTTATTTCAGAAGTTTACAATTTTATAACAGTTGTTTGATAGCATCATAAATACTTCATTTCAGCCAAAGCAATATCTATACTTAGATCTAAACAACCCTGGCATCAATTATGTGGTTATAATCTATTTTGAATGTTGGTTATAAAACAGTACATAAATATATTCATATTTTTTTATTAAAAATGAAGATCAGTTAGCAACATGCCACCTATATGTGCAGTGACAGAGTGTGTGAATATAACTGTTGAGAGACCATCACACACCAGGCATAAAACGATGTGGTAGAGAACAGAAAGCCCATCAAGCAAGAAGGTCATGACCCATCAAACTGACAAGATCATGTGTATCCAATAGCTCCTTGGCATGGAAGGATAGAGCTCTGGCAATGTCCCAGGTAACTATGGTTCATAGTGACCAAGTGCTGGAGGAACCAGATGGGGGAGTTCTGGAAGTTAACAGAAGATGCTGACATTACTTCTATATTTTTATTTCTGTAGCTACAGTTTGCAACTATCGTGTTTATCACTGTATGATGGGGTCATTACCACACTGGCTATTCTCTTTATAAATGTGCATAGATCGGCCTCCCCTATCTTTTCCAGTACAATGGCTATGCATGTACTCCTTGTGATATTACTTTCACAATGACGATACTTCTGCCCCCCAACCAGGTCCAGCCTTTGGTCATCTGGTGCCCTAGGCAACAGGGCTCCACAGCTCCCGCCTATAAACCACCCAATGCCTCCATCCCAAATTACTCTTTTTCTTTCTTTTTCTCACAATTTGTCTTACTCTTCAGTTACTCCTGTATTAATTCAACACATTTTAAAGAAATCATCTCTTTACTACAAAAAAATAAACAAATAAATATTGGAAAAGCACCTCTGCTAGAGCGGTGCCCTAGGCAGCTGCCTAGTTGGCCTATACCTAAGGCCAGCTATGCCCCCAACACAAACACACGCACACACATTTCCTTTGTAGTCCATGCTTCAGCACTGCTTTTGCATTTCTGATACTGCTGCTTAGTTGGTTATGCTCTGCCTCATGTTATTCTCGCTGTATTATGCAATGTGTAGACTCAAGACGCATGTAGGCATATGCTCATAATAATAATATTAGTTTACTCAACATTTTGCCAGTTTTAAAATTAATCAGTTTTACACACAAACAGTCTTACACTTAGCTACACCCCCAAAGAAGTGTTATTTACAGGCTTCATCAGCAAAAGCAAAGGCTGCATTTTTAGATAAATCTCGCATTAAAAATTGTAAATTTATCAGTCTCACCATAGTATTTTTCTTTTTCTCTTTTTTTTTGCCAGGTTATTTTATATATAAGGCAAATATTATATCTGTGGACTTTCCACATAGGTTCACCTTTATCATGTGTGCATTTAGGGTATTTGATTTACTTCTCTGGAATTTTTCATTTTTTATTTTTATAGCATATTCCAGTCTGTGAGCAGTTATCTAATATGATAAGCTGCTTTTTTATCAGGCAGCTACATATTTCCTACAAATGTATAGTAGATTCATAACATGTTAATCATCAGAATGGGATAATACGAGGCTGCCAAATGTCTCTTTGTTTATTTTTATTTCTGCTATTCTTTTTGAATGTAAAATATAGTAGTTCAAACATGAAATGGACTGTTTGTAATAATACATTAATTGAGTGTTGCTTTTACAGACTTTATTATATTACTATTAATCAATTAGAGCAAACATCTCTTAGCTCCCTCCAATATATCTAAACCATTCTAAATGATAACTAGTTATAAAATAATAAACAAAGAATACAGCTTTTATATACAATAAAGTAGCTATAGTTATATTTTTTAAATCTATTAGTTATTTTAAATAATCCTTTTCTAATAAAACAAATCACATACCCCATGATGATGTGAATACATTTTAAGCCAGATGACTGCTTATTCTCATCTAAGAAATTCAATGCAACTTTATTTTATTGGGAGGATACATTTCCAAAATATGACAATGTTTTTATATTCTTTTCTTTTCTGAATTTTTTTAAGTACTCTTCCTGACAATACTTGTTTCTTTGTGGTTAGGAAAATTCAGTCTTAGTTCTTGTGGGTTCCCATCTTTTACCATGGTCAGTTCTGATGATATCTGTTTTAAAAAAAATAGTTTAATTTACCAAATCCAAGCACCGGTTTATTAACTGGCTGGTGGCACAGCATCTTTGTGGGATTGTAAGGAATGTTGTGGGCATTTGTAATATAAGATGTGGATGGTGCAGTGGTAGCATTGTCACCTCACAGCAAGAGGTTCTCCGGTTCAATTCTCGGCTGGTGTGTCTTCTGTGTGGAGTCTGCATGTCATCCCTGCATTCATGTAGGTTTCCTCTGGGTGCTCCAGTTTCTTTGTACATTACAAAGACATGTGTCTGGAGCATTTCTCCCCAGGCCTCTACTGAAAATTGGCTTTGTTCTAAGTCAGACTTTTGTGGTTAATAAATAAAGTGTAGCCAAATCAATTCAGTAGCTCCAGCTGGCTAAGGGAATGAAATGCAAGGTACTGATATGTTTGTTTAATATGGTTACCTGCAAACTTTACCATCTTATAAAATTGATCCAGTTTGGCTAGTTGAGAGGACTGTAGGTTAATCAAAATCAATGAATCATAACAGGCGTAGATAGGTCTGAGTGATGGTCTTACATGCATGGTCTGGTAGAAAAGGTTTAACTTTATAAAGAGGTCCTAGTTTAAGTTTGTGTTTTAGCTGCATGTTGGTTATGCTGATCAAATCGTAATCTATGGTTAGTTATTACACCATATTATTTTGCGTTTTGTACTTGGTCATTTCTAGTATTATTGACCGATAAGGTTTTTAAGTCAAAGTAACTTGATTAACTGGGTTGGACATGAAAAATGTATTAGTTTAGTTTTATCTGGATTTAGGAGCAGTTTAGATTGCTCAAGCCAGTTTTCATTTTTGTAGAGGAATGCTATAGGTCATCTTGCACCCATTTGACTGAAGAGATTGCACATATTGGTGTTGAGTCATCTGCATTAGTTCAGGTATTTAATTGGCCGTTGATCTATGAGGATCTTAAGAATCCTAGCCCTGCATTCCTATGGTTGTTTTTTAGCCCTTATATTTTGAGTATGAATAACATACAAGTGGGCAGAAAGAGGTACAGGAGCATTGATGCTAAGAATTTACATTTTCCTATCCAGTCATCCAAATTTCATTTGAATAGAGTAAGAGAAGTACTTTGTTTTATGCGGAGGGGAAGATGGTTCCATAGGAGCAGTATTTTCTGTGATATATATTTATCTGTCTCTCCAACACATCTTGTTTATGTTGCAAAAGAGATTGAAATCTCTTGATTGGGAGTTTACACTACCATTGGACATATGAGTGTGTAATAGGGTTAGGTTCTGTTTAAGCTTTATATACAAAGCAGAGATCACCTCTTAGTAGCCTGTGCATTAACAAGAACGGGCAAAGCCTTGAAATGGTCTGCGTAGTCTTTATAATTTAGGCCATTGACATTTGGTTCTTCCAGGTTTGCCAGGTGTTTGGACAGGTAGATACTGAAAGAGGCATTATATTCAATGATCAGGCCTAATAAGAGCAGAGTACAATGCAAAGATCACATCCCTGGACCTGTACGCCATACCTATAGAGAATAACCTGTGCGATGAAAAGGTACTTTCTTACAATAGTAGATACGTGGTGATCAAAGGATGTTCTAGTGCTGATAAAGGTTCCCAGATGCCTGACTACTGTATCAGCTTTCATTAAGCGTTATATTTTCTGAGAAAGAAGCTGTATGAAATGTATTTATAAATTAATTGAAGAGTAGTGGTCCTAATAACATTATTTACTGAGGAGATGACACCTCATCTGCCAGTGTACTTATGAGGTAGGTGCAGGGGTATTCTTGTTCCCCAAACAGAACAAAGTGCATTTCTTTGCACTATGCACAAGATTGTGACCCTGACTTTAACCATTTTATGGGTTAGGCCCTTTTTTGTGGATATGAATATTATCTGCTGTGTTGATGATAGATCTGAGTTTACAGTTAGCCAGAGACTCTTTACATTGGCTTGGACATAACCAAAGTATATGCCGAAGAAGAGTGGCTCCAAAATAGCACCCTGAGGGATACCACTGATGACCTGTTTTTGAGGAGAACGCACCACTAACCCTGAGTTAGTGGACATGTCTGAGAACCATTTTGCTAGCCAATGAGTTATATAAGGCTAACTGGGCCAGTGTCTCAGTAATGGCAGTATGAGACAGTGTCAAAGGCCTTGGCTAAATCCAGGTAGGCATTGTGCACCAATATATTGTCATCTAGTGCTTCAATGACTTTCCCAAAGTAATCCACCTGATTTAGTACAGTGCCTAACTTTCTCAAAGCCAAAATGATTAGAATTGAGAGCATAGAGGCTGCCAATATCATTGTTTATGGTTTATAATTCCCCTGGTCAGTGATAATACCATCCTTGTGGAGGGATACCCCAATAGCTGTTCTGCAGGCCTCAGGCACATGCTTAATGGAGGGGTACCCCAGCAGCTGTTCTGCAGGCCTCAGACACATACCCAGTGGAGGGGTACCCCAGTAGCTGTTCTGCAGACCTCAGGTGCATACCCAGTGAAGGGGTACCCCAGCAGCTGTTCTGCAGGCCTCAGGCACATAGTCAGTGGAGGAGTACCCCAATAGCTGCTCTCCAGGCTTCAAACACATACCTAATGGAGCAACTAAGACTGAATAGATTTACAAGGGATTCAGTGATACAGCATTTTATGCCAACAAGGAGACAGCTTGGCATGTTTAGCTTTGCAGAAGGCTGTTAAGGTTTATTCTGGTTTAATCATAAGTGTTGGTATAGAGTGAAAGGAGAGAGAGATGGAAACAGGGAGGAGAAACAGGAGAAAAGTTTGAATTGCATTTATTCACTAATATGTTGGCGATAACCTTCACAGCCAGCATAGATGGTAGCACTGGAGAGCAACTTAGTGCATTAATAAGTATTGCCCAAAAGATTCCTGACATAGTTAAAAAGGTTTTGTGATTAGCTTTGACTGAGGTGGCAATATTTATTTTCTACTTGGCTCTGCTGGTGTTGATTTCATGCCTTACGTCATGGTTTGTTTACCTTTTTTCAGTCGCTTCTACTATGCAGTGGTTTGAGTTTATTTCTTAGGGACAGAAATCTTGTCCTATTGTAAATTTACTGATACCGAGGTTCAATCATAGGAGCTTGTGTCTAAATTTGACATTGCATCGGTGGCAGACAGGGTATATACCTCAATGCAAGAGTTTAAGTGGGTGTATAAATCAGTGGTATAAGTCTCTCTATTTGCTATGGGGTCCCGGTGGTGTAGAGAGCTTTTGGATCTATTTAAGTTCATAGTTCATAGTTCATAGTTTTAGTACTAAGCTAACTGCCCTTACGAGCCATTTTAAGCCTAGCCAATTATCCCTTGTGAAACTCAAACCCTGCACCTTGTGTTTGTAAGGCAAACACCTTAGCCATTAAGCCACCCTCCCAAGCCTATTATCAGAGAGTGCTACATGGTTGGTCTTGCAGAAATCCCTGAAGACAGTAGAACTTTGGGCATCTTAGGCAGTGCAACCATAGATAAAAGGGCAGCACAGTTATTGATCTAACAATGGTGGTGCATATTCACTCAATATTTCCAATAGAAGACTCAAGCAGATTTGAGCTTCTTGTACGGGAATGTACTATCTATTCTAGAGTTAGCGTTAATGATGTCCAAGAACCTCCATGCATATTTGTTGTTTGTGGTACGCTTGCAAATTTATCCACGGGTACTTGAAATCTCCCAGAATGAGAGTGTTACAGGTTTCTCATCTGGCCTTATTTTTAAAGAACATTCCCATTTTCAGGCCTGATTTACCCCTGCACATAATGTATCTATTTTTTGAGATATGTCCCTATTTTCAGGCTTGATTTACCCCTTCACTGAATCCCCTCATTAGACAAGATTTTTGAAGCTTTCCAGGACACAGAAAATCACACTCAGGAATAGCGTACTTTACATCTCTCCTTTTCAGAGGAAAAGTGACCTTGTATGGTAGAACTTTACAGCTCATTAAAGTCTACAGATTTTACACTCTGGGGGTAATACAATAAAGCTCACATGGAGCTAATCTCCATGTAAGCACAGTGTCATGGTTTGATCACGGAGTTTGGAGCCTTTGCGATCCAGGAATCAGTGCTGGGGGTGTGCATGAGCCTCCCAGCACTGTTCAACCACAGAGGTGCTCGTGGAATGTAAATCACCTCATTTTCTGGTGAAAACCATGCAAATGAGGTGATTTACCAATCCAGAAAGCAGACAGGCATCCGTGTTAGAGCCGTGTCTGCATAACAAATGTATGCAGGAACTGTCCATGTACAACACTGTAAAAAAAAAAAACAGGGCTATGACAACTCAAAATAAAGCATGTATTAGTTGCATCAGGCATGCCAATGGCCAAAACTATGGCCATTGGCATGTAAAACTGATGCAAAATATTAAAAATCAAAAATTAAATTTACATGCACATAAGCTATGTGCAAGCGGAGCGCAGTGGTGCCCAAGCAAGGGATCTGACAAAATATAAAACCAAAATACTAAAAGGGGGTTGTTTAAGCTAAAAGTAAATTCCTCATTATACTAGCCAACATGCAGACTCATACAATGGAAGGTAACAGCGGTTGCTAAGGGCATAGTCTCTCATGTAGTGCTGTAACTAGGGTATAGGTAATTAGGTGTATGCAAATTAGCTACATTTACTGAATAGCAAAATGGGCCACCATGTCTGCAGGTACCTAACCATGTAGGGGCTATAATGTGGTGGTGTAGGCAGAAGAGGCAGCTGACATGAAAAGGGTGTTTGTCATGCTTGGTGTAAACACATTGGAGCATACAAGTCCAGACAAATGCAGTACTAAAAGTGGGGCAAAAGGCTAGAAGTAGAGATAGTTTTTAAATATTGTTCTTACAAACTTAGAAAGTTGATAGAATGGCAGGTTTTGATATATGTATTTAAAATGGTTGTATTTTTCCACTATATGTGTATCATGAAAGAGCTATATAGAAATGTATAGCTGAAAATTTGGATAGCTCTTTTGCTTAGTGGTTAGCATTCTGGCTTTGCATGCAATAGTTCATGGTTTAAATACCAAGACAGACTATTCAGCTTTTACATGGGAAAGCATTGTTAAATTATTTTATTTTATTTAATGATATAGTAATTGATATTTGTTAACCAGGGTAATGCAGCTGGTCCAAATTTCCAGTGTCAGTGGATATATGATGTGAACTCACCCATGTAAACACGTGTCCCATACAGTACAGTCACACCCCAAGGTAATGTAATCAAAGCACACAGGGGGACATCATATCATGTAAAACATATGCACTTAATATGTCAGTAATGAGTAATTAATGTCCAATTAGTACATTTATTTAAATGAAAACTGAGCAATGCTTAGCAGTGCATAGCTCTGTTTAACCAGTTTGAGCATTGGTTAGAAGTTTAGTTCTAAGCAGCATTCAGCTCAGCTAAGGGGATTTGTGCACCGCTAAACACTGCTCAGCATTTCTGAAACCAGCTAAGCACAGCTAAACAAGGGGGTGTGTCTGAGGCTGCTTAGCTGGTTTCAGAAATGCTGAGCGTGTTTGTGTCCAGGGGAGGGCCCTTTCTACTCAGCAATGTTCCAACTAGCTGCAATAGATTTAAAGGCTTAAAACTGGAGGAAATGGGAAAAAAAGGAAATAGCAGACAAAAGGCACTCAAGTATAAATGACTAATAATGCCTCTTCCACTCACAGTGGCCCATTCAAACCCCTCAATAATGTAGCAGGCAGGTGGAATGTATCATAGTCAGCCAATCACACAGGCAGCATCTGCAGCACACCAGTATAAAGTATGCAAACACTCTTCCATCTGATTTCCCACATACTCAGCACCATTGGAGTACACACTTGGGAATTTTAGCTGACAAAATGATAGGGACTGCTGCTGCTTTGCTACAACTTTACATGCTACAGACTGAGGGTGGTGATGATAATGGTGATGACAACTGGCTCAGACTGAGGAGGAGAAGAGTGTTCAGACCCAGGGTAACCTTTCAGGGGCTACATGAACTGGAGATAGTAGAGTGCTACAGGGTGGACAGGGACATACTTCAGCAACTCACCAAGCTCTGCCACCCTCACCTCAGACCCAGAGCCACCAGAGGGAACCCATCCCAGTGGAAACAAAGGTATGTGTAGCCTTAAGAATACTAGCTACAGGTACTTTCTAAAGACCTAAAGGGGACATCATGGGGGTCTCACAGGCATCCACATCCAGGGTACTCCACCATTTCCTAGATGTCATCCTAAGACATGCCAGTGAGCACATTTATTTCCCCAGCACCCCCGAGGAGAGGACCAGCAATATGCATCTCTTCTACCATGTAGCAAACTACCCAGAGGTACTGGGTGCCATAGACTGCACCCATGTCCACATCAAAGCACCACTCGGTGAAGATGGTAGAGTCTATGTCAACCTCAAGATCTATCACTCCATCAGCTCCAGGTCATGTGCAATACTATCATCAATGTGTGTGCTGGCAGCCCTGGCAGTTATCATGACTCCCACATATGGCACACCTCACAGCTGTACCAGGCATTTGCCAGGGGGGACATCCCATATGGCCATCTCATGGGGGATGCTAGCTATGCACTGGAACTGTGGATGATGACACCAATCAGAAATGCACACACACACTGAAGAATGCCATAATGAGGCACACACACAAACTAAGAACATCACAGAGCATGTGTTTGGGATGCACAAGTCACAGTTCCTCTGCCTTGACATATCAGGTGGAGCCCTGCAGTACTCTCCAGCAATATGTGCACACATGTTCATAGTATGTGCCATGCTACACAATATGATCCTGTGGAAACAGCTGTGGCAGGAACATTACAGGGAAGTGACACACAGCCCCCCATAAGTGCCAAGGTCACCAAAGGTACAAAGGGACTCAGAGGAGGAACCCCCTCAGCTTGTCCCTGTAGGCAGATGTAGGCATGTCCAGTACGCCCTGGCCTTGGCAAAGAGGCAACATATAGCACATACACTGATAACCTAGGGACCCAGGGACTGATACCTCTCTCTGACTCACACACACAGTAAAAAGGATGCCACACACATCACACTACCTATACCATACCATGTATAGGCTGTGTACTGTGTGCATCTGACAAAGTCAGTCCTGAAGCACTGTCCTTGCATCTGCTGGTGCCACAAGGTAAGTTACCCTTCTTAGCAATAAATGAATGGTGTAGTACACTGTGGTAGCATATGTATGGTATTGCTGCATGTATGCATGGGAATGAAGTGGTTACTGGGATAGCAGCAGGCAATGGGTAGCTGTGTGGGACAACAGGCACACACTGCCAGGTTCTGCCTGCCACACAATATGCAGTAGGCCCTGTGCCAGCAAAATCCCCTGCACTCTGTGAGGGACTTACAAACACCGGGGTCATATGACAAATGCATGGATGTCAATGTTGGAGTCCCATACATAGGTCTAAACCTCCAACAGCAGGAAAACTGAACAAAGCCATTAAGAAATGTGTGGAAGGCTCAAAAACAGGCACATGCCATAAAGATTACTCTTACAAGCATCGAAAGTTGATGCAATAACAGCTGTTGCAGTAGCATGACTTCTCTGTAGTGCGGGCAAGAAGTCTGAAACCCAAATGGCTGTCATAACTTTCTAACTTCACTCAAATTATTTTACTAATATTTGCCACACAACCACATGTGTAATGAAAAATGGAACCAAAATATGAGCAAAACATCTGGACAGTCAGTGAAGATGTGTACAGTTGAGTGATGTGACCACCCCAACACACCCATGTTCACATAGAACTGCAGTAGCATATATGTTTGTAAGGTAATAGCAGCAGCCCACACATTCCCAGGCCTGTCACAATCAACTTGATACCTTGTTCCAGTTCTACAATATGCAAGGGTCAATGTGCTCTGTACATTTGTGGTTAATTGTGTCAGGAAGTACACAGCACTTATGAGTGGCTGTTGTAACCTACTGGTCTAACTATAGGACTGTGGATGTCAGGGTCCATGGTTCCAGATTCCCCATGGCAACAAATCTGCATGTCAGCTACACCTACAGTTGGAGTTATACAGACTGTCCAGAAAAAAATATATGTTACTGCAGGGAAGCTGGATGGTGCAGGGACAGGGGGCAACACATATTGATAGTACACAGCTCTGAGTAACATGCATAGTGCCTAGTACAACAGCAGGATGGGACAGGTCAGTGTACTGCCAGAATATAAAGGCTGCCATGTTACTGTGTCAGTATTGACCACAAGTCACTGGGCACCATCCATACCCCTGGAATTACAGGGATTCACAGAATGTCCACACTTATGCCTCCTATGTCTGTTTTGCTTGTCATAACTTTGCATTTGCCTGGCAAACTATCTGTAAACAAAATTTGTTGATGTTAAAACATCAATGGCAGACAGCTGAGATGCAGACCTCATACCCATAAGAAAAGGAAAGGTAATACAAAAACCTTCTACCAACTGTCTACGTTTGGATCAGAAATATTAAAACTCTTGTCCCCATGTCTGGGCATGTGTACAACTGTCATCTATGTGCCTGTCCAGATGTGTGTCTGAAAGAGTTTGGCAGCTATGGCCAACATGTAGCATTATAGTAACAGTGCAACACAAACTTTTTGAGTACCACAGCAGATGTATGGGGTACAATGATGGGCAACCTGCTAAACTCATGCAGTCAGAGGTGTGAAGTCCAAAACTATGCATGATGTTACAACTTCTACCCTAGTCACATCATAACTACAAATACATAACAGCGGCAAGTGTGGACAAAGCCCATGACTGTAGTACCTAAGGACCAAGAGACACATATAAAGGGGAAAGGAAGCAATGGCCACAAAATGTAGATTGTGAACACTAGAACAATTTGTGCAGTACCATGGGTTCCCTGCACTGTATGGAGTCAGTAAACAAATGTCTGTCAGTGGTTCCTCACATTAATCTAGACCAATCTACCACTGACATACCAGGAAATCACAGTGCTATGTAGAATATACCACACATATTATGGAAACCTTTGCTCAGTCCAATGCACTCTGTACCCACCCCAGGATATGACTCACTTAATAAGGATAGCACACAGCCAGGAGATCCCTCAGCCACTATATCACTCCCTGGGATTCAATAAATGTTTTTTCCCATGCAAGAATAGTGGAGTAGCTCCTGCACGGAATATGGCGCCGAGCAATATAGTAAACAAGGCTGGGAGCGTGCACGAGCCTGCCAGCACTATTCTGGCACAGACACCACTGAATAATACTAATTACCTCATTTGCTGGTGAAAACCATGCAAATGAGGTGAATTAGTGATTCAGTAAGCAGGCAGGCATCCGTGCCAGAACAGTGTCCATTGCAGAAATGTATTCAGTTACTGACTGTATATATTTCTGCAAAAATGAAAAGGAGGGCATGACAGCTCAAAGTAAAGCATGTATTATAATCATTAGGCATGCAAATGGCCAACAATATGGCCACTGGGATGAAACTGTGTTGCAGAAATATGAAAATCAAAGTTTTTTTGGCCAATTTTGGATGTTTAAGCATAGTGCACAGGTGCGCACATGGGATTGTGCTGAAAAAAAAACATGAAAAGACTATTTTAAGTGAAAGCTGCATTTTGCCATTATAGTGTATGGCGTGCAGAATCAAAATAATAACAGGTAACACTGGTTGCTAAGCAGAAAGGCGCTGGTGTCATGTTGTAACAAGGGGCTAAGGCAGTGGGGTATGAAAATGAGCAAATTTTACTGAATCACTAAATGGGAGACCATTCTCTGGCTGCACCTAACTGTGTAGGAGCTATAAGGCAATGGTGTAAGCAGGAGAAGCAGATGACATGAAAAGGGGGTGTGTCATGCTTGGTGTAATCACATTGGAGCTCCATACCATCCATTAGTAAATAGTGTGGGAAGAAATAGCCAGGGAATTGTTATGGCTAGGCTTGTATAGGCCCTAGGGCCGATAGCCTAGTACCAACCTATGAACCTATGAACCTATTTGAGCTTAGCTAAGCACAGCTAAGCAAGGTTGTGTGTCTGAGGCTGTATTTACTTATTCCATGAAATGAAGAGCATGTTCACATCCAGGGGAGGGCCATTTCTGCTTCAAAGTGTTTACTTTAGTGAAACGGGTTTGCGCAGTGCCACTGGGTCTAAAACAAAACAAAAAAGGGAATAAAACTGGAAATAGCAGAACTGTTTACATTTGGACAGCAGGTTTGCGTGGCATTCCATGGGGCTTAAAAAGGGCAGAAATGGGAAGGGAAAAAGGAAAAAATAGGAAATAGCAGAATAAAAGCAATCAAGTAAATATAATATAGCTGGCAGGTGGAGTGTATAATAACCAATCTTGCAGGCAGCATCTGCAGCAAAACAGTATAAACTATGCAAACACCTTCCAGTCTGTTTTTTCCCAAAAACTCTGCACCATTGTTGTACACACTTAGGGGAATTTTAACTGACAAAATGTTAGTGGCTGCTATCATTTTGATGCATCAGTATGTGCTAGAGGCTGAGGATAGTGGGGAGGATAATGTTGACAACTGCCCCAGACTGAGTAGGAGGAGAAGAGTGTTCAGACCAAAGGTAACCTACCAGGGGCTACATGATCTGGCGATAGTAGAGCACTACAGGGTGGACAGGGATATACTTCAGCAACTCATTGAGCTGTGCTGGACTCACCCCAGACCCAGAGCCAACAGAGGGGAACCCATCCCAGTGGATACCAAGGTATATGTAGCATTAAGAATACTAGCTACAGGTATTTTCCAAAGACCTACTGGAGACACCATGAGGGTGTCACAGGCATATGCATCAAGGGTACTCCACCAGTTCCTGGATGCCATGTTACCACATGACGGTGAGCACATTTACTTACCCAGCACCTGTGAGAAGAGGACCAGCAATATGTGCCTCTTCCACCATGTAGCAGACTACCCAGTGGTACTGGGTGCCATAGACTGCATGCACATGCACATCAAAGCACCACCCAGTGAACAGAGTAGGGTCTACTTAAACTGCAAGGGCTTTCACTCCAACTGCCAGGTTGTGTGCAATGCCCAGGGCATTATCATTAATGTGTGTGCTGGCAGCCCTGGAAGCTATCACGGCTCCCACATCTAGCATTCCTCACAGCTGTACCAGGGATTTGCCAGGGAGGCCATACTGTATGGCCATCTGGTGGGGGATGCTAGCTATGCACTGGAGCCGTGAATGATGACTCCTATTAGAAATGCACACACACCCACTCAAGAATGCCATAATGAGGCACACACACAAACCAGGATCATTATAGAGTGTGTGTTTGGGATGCTCAAGTCACAGTTCCGCTGCCTTGACATATCTGGTGGAGCCCTGCAGTACTCTCCAGCCACATGTGCACACATGTTCATAGTATGTGCCATGTTACACAATATGATCCTGTGGAAACAGCTGCAGCAGGAACAAGCACAGGGAAGGGCCACACAGCCCAACACCATTGACAAGGTTCCCACAGGCACAGAGGGACTTAGAAGACGAACCCCCTGAGCCAGGTCATGTGGGCAGATGGAGGTGTGCCCAGTATGCCCTGGCCTTGACAAAGAGGCAACACATAGAACACACACTGACACTGTAGGGACCCAGGGACTGACATCTCTCTCTGACTTGCATACACAGTAAAATGGATGCCATACACATCACACTACCTGTACCTTACCATGTATAGGCAGTGTAATATATGCATACAACATAGGTAGCCCTCAAGCACCATCCTCACAACTGCCACAGGCACAAGGTAAGTCAGTCTTCTTAACAATAAATGAATGTATTTGTATGTTCTGGTAGCATATCTACGGTATTGCTGCATGCATGCAGAGGAATGGGGTGGCCTAATGGGATAGCAGCAGACAACTGACAGCTATGTGGAACACCAGGAAATGTCTGCCCAATACTGGCCTCCCTACACTATGCAGTAGTACCCAAGGTGACAAATCCCACTGCAGTATATGTGGGGGCCAACTAACTGGGGGGTCATAGGTCACAGGTATGGATGTCAGTGTGAGGGTTCCATACTCACCCCTCAGCCTCACCCAACAAGTCAACTCCAGAAAACCATAAAGAAATGTCTGGCAAAGGCCCACAAATGGTGACAATGATGAAATGTCCCCCTACAGACTTACACAGTGATAGCACAGCAGGTCTTGCAGTTCCAGTAAGGCTCTGAAAGGTAAGAAGTCTGAAACACAAATGTATGCCATTACAATCTGTCCTGTGGTCTTTAGTGATATGCCTCTAGTCTCCAAGACAAGGCACAATACTATGCTAAATGGAACCAAAATGTAAAGCAAATAGCACAGTCTGTACAAATGTGCACAGTTGACAGGTGTGACCCCCACCCATATTTCCATAGAAATGCAGTAACATGTATGTTTGCAGGGAAATAGCAGTACAGCACACATTGTCAGGGCTGTCCCAATCAACATGATAACTTGTATGTCCACAATATGCAGGGGTCAACGAGCTATTTATATTTGTGGTTAATACTGCCAGGATGTGGCCAGCACTTACACCTGCCTGTTGTGTTGTAGTGGCATAGGTACAGTGCTGTTTTTGACAGGGCCATGTTCCGAGAACTGCAATGCCACGTTTTCTGCATGCCAGCTGCACCTATGGTAGGAGTTGTATGCACTGTCCAGATGTCAATATCTGTTAATGCAGGAAAGCTGTACAGGTCATTGGCAGGGGGTCATATATATGGACAGTACACAGCTTGGAGTAACGTACACAGTGCCTACCATACCTCTCAACTGTACAGGCCTATTGCAGAATGTCCAGAGGTTTGCATCATAATTGTGGTCTGTATAACATGAAATACTGGTTGTCTGGCAATTCAATGACAAATCATACAAGACTAAGGTCAGAAAATAATGACAGCTTGTAGTGTTAGACTTCATACCCTATAGAAACATGCATGTTAATGCAAAACCTGTTATTGAATCACCTTTGTAGGTTTGTAAGGCCAATACTTAAAAATGGTTCCTATATTTAGGCCTCTGTCCCCCAATCATTTATGTCTTTGTCCAGATGTCTGGCTGTCAGAGGTTGAGAGGTATGGTGCCTAGTAGGACAATAGGTACCTGATGGTCAGTGTACTGCCAGTGTAGAAAAGGCTGCTACTTTTCTGCGTCACACTGACAACATATCACTGGCCAACAGCCATACCCCTGGAATGAAACAGGTTGTTCCAGAAGGAGCACAAGTATGCCTTGTATATCTGTTACGCTTGTCCTAACATTGCATTTGCCTGGCAACTATTTGCAAAACAAGAAAGGGTCATGTCAAAACACCAATGGCAGACAGTGGGGAAGCAGACGTCAAACCCATAAGAGCAAACAAGCAATTACCAAACCGGTTCCCCAACTGTCTGTTTGGCTGAACAGTATTAGCACCCTGTCCCCATGTATGGGCCTTTGTCTGACTGTCATATTTGGGCCTGTGCAGATGTCAGTCTGTGATGGTATGACAGCTAGGCGTACATGTAGCCCCATAATAACATATAGCAACACAAACCATCTAAGGACCACAGCAGCTGGAGTGGTGCAGTGATGGATAACCTGCTAAATAGGTACACTCAGAGGTGTGAAGTCCACAACCCTGTGTGTGATGTAATGGCATGTACCCCACCCAGATCAGAATTACAAATACATAACAGCTTTCACTGTGGTGAAAGCCTGTGCCTGGACTACAGAAGGACAAAGAGACACACATAAGGGGAAGGAGAACCACTGGCCAGACAAATGGAGAATGTGCACACCAGAACAGATTGTGCAGTAACATAGGTGCCAAGCAGTGTAAGGAGTCAGTAAACATCACCTGCAAATACACAACACAAACCCATGTAAGTGGAGGTCTGCAACAAAACAAAACCCAAACAATGGACACCTCAGAGGCAAAAATCACATGGGTACTCCACAAACCTACACACCACAGACCATTTAAACTCCACACACCAGGGTCTTGCAAACACTTAGGCCTAACCCCAAACCCCAAACACCTACCCTACACAGATAGGCTAACAGCACTGTCCCTCTACCCCATTCCATACAGACTCTGCTGAGGTGACCCCTGTCTGGCATACAAAGCAATCTGGAGCCTGCCTTGAAGGGACTGTTGCACATCTGGAACTCAAGGTCCACTCCATCAACCTGTAGGCACAGCATCGACCTGGGCTGTGATATCAGTACGGCTTGGTGTGACAGATATGTCTACCACACACTACATCATTTGTGGAATACACTCCCTATCAACACCAAGCCAAGTGCCTCAATACCTCTAGTA
>NC_056737.1:1075633259-1075698259 GCF_019279795.1 Protopterus annectens
AACACTATAATACAAATAACTAGATAAGCAGGGATTATATTCCCATTTCTGGCAAATGTGTGTGTATAACTGTATGTAAGTCTGTATGTTTGTAGGATGAAGTGTATGTTCCCACCCAGTGCCCTACTTTAGCAGTGTAATAACTGCATAACACTATAGTACAAATAACTAGATAAGCAGGGATTCTATTCCCATTTCTGTCAAATGTGTGTGTATAACTATGTGTAAGTCTGTATGTTTGTAGGATGATGTATATGTTCCCACCCAGTGCCCTTCTTTAGCAGCGTGAATATTGCATAACACTATAGTAGAAATAACTAGATAAGCAGGGATTCTATTCCCATTTCTGGCAAAGGTATGTGTATAACTGTGTGTAAGTCTGTATGTTTGTAGGATGAAGTGTATGTTCCAACCCAGTGCCCGACTTTAGCAGTCCTGCTGATGTCATTCACCTTAGAAGTACCTTTGTGCACTTGTCAGCCCTGTAAACTGTGTAGCACATGCGATAACAGAATAACATTATAATACAAATAACTAGATTGATAGGGGATCTATTCTCAGGTCTGGCAAATGTGTGCGTGTGTGTGTGTGTGTGTGTGTGTGTGTGTGTGTGTGTGTGTGTGTGTGTGTGTGTGTGTGTGTTTGTGTGTGTGTGTGTGTGTGTGTGTGTGTGTGTGTGTGTGTGTGTGTGTGTGTGTGTGTGTGTGTAGAAGTGTATTTATAAGAGTTTTTAAGTGTGTATGTTTGTAGGACAAAGTATTTTGAAGACTTTCCCACCCACAACACTTCCCAGTGCCCTAATTTAGCAGTCCTGCTGATTTCATTGCCCTTAGAAGTACTTTTGGACACTACTCAGCCCGATAAATTCCATGGTTCACCTAATAACTAAGTAACAGTATAGTGCAGATAACTAGATAGGCAGTGGTTCTACACTCACTAGTGCCAAATGTCTGTGTGTGAAGGTGTTTATGTGTATGTTTGTAGGGTAACGTATTTAGATGCCCTTTTCACCCAGTACATTTCCCATTGCCATACTTTACAAGGGCTCTTGATGTAATCACCTTAGACATACCCTTGCAACACTGCAAAATCCTATAAGCTCCATGGCACATATGACAACTGTGTAAAACTGTAGTATGCATAACTAGATAGATAGGAGTTATAAACTCAATAATGGCAACTGTGAAACTGTGTGTATGTGTGAAATTCACATAATTCCCTGTGTGTGTGTGTGTGTGTGTATGTGTGTGTGTGTGTGTGTGTGTGTGTGTGTGTGTGTGTGTGTGTGTGTGTGTGTGTGTGTGTGTGTGTGTGTGTATGTGTGTGTGCTTGTAGGCTGAAGCATTTTGAGGAGTTTCCCACCCAGTACACTTCCCAGTGCCTAACTTTAGCAGTCCTGCATCTGTTGCATGTGATACACATATATATGGGCAACAGATAACAATATGTCAAGCATGCACACACATAGATGTTGGGAAGAGAGAGACAGACAGTGATAGAGAGAGAGAGAGAGAGAGACAGGGGTCACACACAGAGTATGTCACACAAATGGATACCCTGAATGGCATAGAGTGATGTCCTGCTGCAGACAGTGGCATACCAGTTGTAACCAGTTGCATGTGCCAGCATGAAGGCGAACTCCTTTGTGTAATAGTACTGAGGTGGGGTTATAATATCACATTACATGCCTCTGTGTGTGTGTGTGTGTGTGTGTGTGTGTGTGTGTGTGTGTGTGTGTGTGTGTGTGTGTGTGTGAGTGTGTGCGTGTGTGCGTGTGTGCGTGTGTGCGTGTGTGTGGGTGTTTGTAGGTGAAGCAGTTTTAGGCTATTCCCACCCACAACACATCGCAGTGCTCCACTTTAGCAGTCCTGCTGATGTCATTCCCCTTAGAAGTATCTTTGCACAGCCCCAGCCCTATAAGCTTCATGACACACGCAATAGCTATGTAACAGTATAGTACAAATAACTAGATTGGCAGGGGTTCTATCCCCAGTTCTGGGAAATGTGTGTAAGTATGTATGTTTATAGGAGGAATATTTTGAGGACTTTTCCACCCACAACACTTTCCAGTGCCCTACTTTAGCAGTTCTGCTGGTGTCATTCCCCTTAAAAGTACCTTTGCACAACCCTAACCCTATAAGCACTGTGGTGCATGCAATAACTATGTAACAGTGTAGTACAAATAACTAGATAGGCATGGGTTTTATTCCCAGGTCTGGCAAGTGTGCGTGTGTGTGTGTGTGTGTGTGTGTGTGTCTGTGTGTGTGTGCATGTGTGTGCATGTGTGCGTGTGTGTATGTGTCTGTGTGTGTGTGTGTGTGTGTGTGTGTGTGTGTGTGTGTGTGTGTGTGTGTGTGTGTAGAAGTGTGTATGCTTGTAGGATGAAGCATTTTGAGGACTTTCCCACCCAGTACACTTCCCAGTGCCCAACTTTAGCAGTCCTGCATCTGTTGCATGTGATACACATATATATGGGCAACAGATAACAATATGTCAAGCATACACACACGTAGATGTTGGGAAGAGAGAGACAGACAGTGATATATATATATATATATATATATATATATATATATATATAGAGAGAGAGAGAGAGAGAGAGACAGGGGGCACACACAGAGTGAGTCACACACATGGATACCCTGAATGGCATAGAGTGATGTCCTGCTGCGGACAGTGGCATACCAGTTGTAACCAGTCGCATGTGCCAGCATGAAGGCGAACTTCTTTGTGTAATAGTACTGAGGTGGGGGTTATAATATCACATTACATGCCTGTGTGTGTGTGTGTGTGTGTGTGTGTGTGTGTGTGTGTGTGTGTGTGTGTGTGTGTGTGTGTGTGTGTCTGTAGGTCTAAATTTTAGGAGGCTGTTCCCACTCAGTGCACTTCCTATTGCCCTACTTCACAAGATCTGCTGCTGTCATTCACATTAGAAGTACCATTGGACACCTGTCAGCCTTATAAGCTGTAAAGCACATGCGATAACTGTGTAACACTACAGTAAAAGTAACTAGATAGGTATGGGTTCTAATGTCAGTCCTGGCAAATGTAAGTGTGTGTGTGTGTGTGTGTGTGTGTGTGTGTGTGTGTGTGTGTGTGTGTGTGTGTGTGTGTGTGTGTGTGTGTGTGTGTGTGTGTTTGTAGGTGAAGCAGTTTTAGGCCATTCCCACCCACAACACATCCCAGTGTCCCACTTTAGCAGTCCTGCTGATGTCATTCCCCTTAGAAGTATCTTTGCATAGCCCCAGCCCTATAAGCTTCGTGGCACATGCAATAGCTATGTAACAGTATAGTACAAATAACTAGATTGGCAGGGGTTCTATTCCCAGTTCTTGGAAATGTGTGTAAGTATGTATGTTTATAGGATGAAGTATTTTGAGGACTTTTCCACCCACAACACTTCCCAGTGCCCTACTTTAGCTGTCCTGCTAGTGTCATTCCCCTTATAAGTACTTTTCCACAGCCCCAACCCTATAAGCTCTGTGGCGCATGCAATAACTATGGAACAGTGTAGTACAAATAACTAGATAGGCATGGGTTTTATTCCCAGTTCTGGCAAGTGTGTGTGTGTGTGTGTGTGTGTGTGTGTGTGTGTGTGTGTGTGTGTGTGTGTGTGTGTGTGTGTGTGTGTGTGTGTGTGTGTGTGTATATGTTTGTAGGCTGAAGCATTTTGTAGATTTTCCCACCCAGTACACTTCCCAGTGCCCAACGTTAGCAGTTCTGCTGATGTCATTCACCTTAGAAGCACCTTTGGCCAGTTGTCAGCCTTGTAAGCTCTGTAGCACATGCGATAAATGTGCAGCACTATAATACAAATAACAAAATATACAGGAGTTGCATTCCCAGTTCTGGCAAATCTGTGTATATACAACTGTGTATAAGTCTGTATGTTTGTAGGATGAAGTCCTTTGAGGTATTTCCCACCCAGTGCCCAACTTTAGCAGTCCTGCTGATGTCATTCACCTTAGAAGCACCTTTGGGCATTTATCAGCCCTGTAAGCTCTGTAGTGCACTCGATAACTGCATAACACTATGGTATAAATAACTAGATAAGCAGGGATTCTAGTCTCATTTCTGGTAAATGTGTGTGTATAACTGTATGTAAGTCTGTATGTTTGTAGGATGAAGTATATGTTCCCACCCAGTGCCCGACTTTAGCAGTGTGATAACTGCGTAACACTATAGTTGAAATAACTAGATAAGCAGGGATTCTATTCCCATTTCTGGCAAATGTGTGTGCATAACTGTATGTAAGTCCGTATGTTTGTAGGATGAAGTGTATGTTTCCACCCAGTGCCTTACTTTAGCAGTGTGATAACTGCATAACACTATAATACAAATAACTAGATAAGCAGGGATTCTATTCCCATTTCTGGCAAATGTGTGTGTATAACTGTATGTAAGTCTGTATGTTTGTAGGATGAAGTGTATGTTCCCACCCAGTGCCCTACTTTAGCAGTGTAATAACTGCATAACACTATAGTACAAATAACTAGATAAGCAGGGATTCTATTCCCATTTCTGTCAAATGTGTGTGTATAACTATGTGTAAGTCTGTATGTTTGTAGGATGATGTATATGTTCCCACCCAGTGCCCTACTTTAGCAGTGTGAATATTGCATAACACTATAGTAGAAATAACTAGATAAGCAGGGATTCTATTCCCATTTCTGGCAAAGGTGTGTGTATAACTGTGTGTAAGTCTGTATGTTTGTAGGATGAAGTGTATGTTCCAACCCAGTGCCCGACTTTAGCAGTCCTGCTGATGTCATTCACCTTAGAAGTACCTTTGTGCACTTGTCAGCCCTGTAAACTGTGTAGCACATGCGATAACAGAATAACATTATAATACAAATAACTAGATTGATAGGGGATCTATTCTCAGGTCTGGCAAATGTGTGTGTGTGTGTGTGTGTGTGTGTGTGTGTGTGTGTGTGTGTGTGTGTGTGTGTGTGTGTGTGTAGAAGTGTATTTAGTAGAGTTTATAAGTGTGTATGTTTGTAGGACAAAGTATTTTGAGGACTTTCCCACCCACAACACTTCCCAGTGCCCTAATTTAGCAGTCCTGCTGATGTCATTGCCCTTAGAAGTACTTTTGGACACTACTCAGCCCGATAAATTCCATGGCTCATTTAATAACTAAGTAACAGTATAGTGCAGATAACTAGATAGGCAGTGGTTCTACACTCACTAGTGCCAAATGTCTGTGTGTGAAGGTGTTTGTGTGTATGTTTGTAGGGTAATGTATTTAGATGCCCTTTTCACCCAGTACATTTCCCATTGCCATACTTTACAAGGGCTCTTGATGGAATCACCTTAGACATACCCTTGCGACACTGTAAAATCCTATAAGCTCCATGGCACATATGACAACTGTGTAAAACTGTAGTATGCATAACTAGATAGATAGGAGTTATAAACTCAATAATGGCAACTGTGAAACTGTGTGTATGTGTGAAATTCACATAATTCCCTGTGTGTGTGTGTGTGTGTGTGTGTGTGTGTGTGTGTGTGTGTGTGTGTGTGTGTGTGTGTGTGTGTTTGTGTGTGTGCGCATGCATCTATGTGTGTTTGTGTGAGAATCCAATCCTCTGGAGGTGTGAATTATACCATCTTGAGGTGTGTACACCCAGTGCACATCCCACTGCCCTACTTTACAAGGCTTGCTGATGTCATTCACCTTATATGTACCTGTATACACTAATCAGCCCTCTAAGCTCTGTGACATGTGCAATAACTGAGTAATACTATAGTGAAAATACTTGGATCAGCAGGGGTTCTAATCGCAATACTGACAACTATAGTAGTGTGTGTGAAGCATATCCCCTGTGGCTGTTGTGTGTGTAGGTTATACCATTTTAAGGCCTATTGACCCCCTACCCATGACATTACTTTAAAGACCCTGTTAATGGCATCTGCCTCACATGCACCATGTAACACTATACAGCCCACATCAGTCATCTGTACAGATGTACATGGGATATCCACATGTTTGCAACCTATGGCAATGAGCATTTCTGTGATATCACTGCCAAATATGTCACAGTTCCCGTACTGACACACATGCCAGCACCAGACATCGTACCTGACTGACACATCATGCTGATATAAAGTCTGTCACTCTATAACTTGTGCAGGTTTGTAGGAGCAGTAGACGAGACCAATCGCTATGTCTGGTGGGTTATCCCACCATCCATGAAGGCATTCACAAGATTACCTGTTGTAAGAGGTTATGTGTTATGTCCCAGGCATATAATGCATGTGGAGCATGGCATGTGTATGCAGCACTATAGCACATACATGTGGATATGTAGGCTTACTAATATGTCTATTAGCAACTGTGTATGTGTTTCTGTATGCACAGCCCTGTAGCTGTCTTCAGTGTGTGTGTATGTGATGGCTATACCATTTTGTGTGCCTCTTTCACCCTGTGAAATTCCCCATTGTCAACCTAGTGTCAGCCCATACAGATGTCATCCATGGTACAAGCACAGTTACACAGTTTCTAACACCAAGCCACTATGGTGCAATGGTCATATCACTGTGTATTATACATTAATAGATGGGTAGGTCATCTACTCTGATAAGTGTTACCTCCATTTGCATGTGTGTCTCAATACATGTCCCCATGCAGCAGTGTGTGTGTGTGTGTGTGTGTGTGTGTGTGTGTGTGTGTGTGTGTGTGTGTGTGTGTGTGTGTGTGTGTGTGTGTGTGTGTGTGTAATGGCTCTAACATGTTAAGGGCCTCTGAACCCACCATTGTCAATCCTAACAGCCCCTGCTATTGTCACCCACTTCAATAGTAGTGGCAGACAATGCCACACTACAGTACCACTGTACTGTCTGTGTTATGTATCTAGTACTGTCATTCATAAGACTGTGCAGGTAGGGGCTGTGCTCAGCCCTTTGTCAGCTGCCCCATGTATAGGACTATGACTCTGTGTGCACTACCAGCATGAGAGGCCAGACATGCATATGAGATAGCAGACACACATTCTGGTGACTGTCAGGTTAGACTAACACAGGCTGACGTGTGTTAAGAATACATACCCCAAACCTGTCATACACAGTACCAGGCATACCCTCATCAACTGGATGATGGTCGAGTGGATGTGACAGAAATGGCATGGGCAACAGGTGCTGATAGATGAATCTGTTGCTGTTAAAGTAATCGCTAAGCTTGAGATGGACCTGGTGCCAGTACTCAAGTAACCTCTTTTGTATGTGTGAGCCTGCATTCCTACAGAACACCCAGGTGACATGTATGAAGACTCGGTGGCTGTGTCAAGGATATGTATGCAAGGTCACACTGTCTGCCACAATTGCCCCTCATACACTGTTGCATGTAAATACACCTGGTAAACATGTACATATACAGCTGTACCATGGCTATGAAAAGGTCACTGCATTTCCACTCCACTTGCTCATCATTGCTACTGTCAGCAGGTGCACAGCCTGCAGACACACAGACATCTGGAACACAACCAGAATACAGTACGTGACACTACAGTTAGCAGTACTAACAGCAATAGTGCATCATGGCTAACAAGGTACATACACCTTGATGTGTACCCATATCTACTGCCAGGAGACAGCACCTTACACAGCATGACATTGCTACACTGTACTATAGTCACCCTGTATATCAGACACATATGAGCATGTCCATGCATTGATGGTATGGATAACAGGGTTGTGGCACACATATCATCACATGCACAGGGTGTGGTGTTGAATTGCCAGAGGCCTAAGCTGGGCCATATGGCTGACATTGTGTGTGTGTGTGTGTGTGTGTGTGTGTGTGTGTGTGTGTGTGTGTGTGTGTGTGTGTGTGTGTGCACCTGTCTGGAGGGGTGATGTTCAACTGGGCCGTGCAGAGGAGCTGTGCATGTCTGTTGGTGATTTGCCTGTGATAGGGATGTGTGAGTATTTGTCTGCACACCATCAAGCAATGTGGATGTCCAACACAGAGCTATGTTGGATAAGCGTGGACCGTACATGTCAGGATGTACTGTTCACTGTCTCCCGGTAGGGACATTTTAACTGGTTCTGCCAGGAATATCACTGGCACCACCAGGCCCAAGTACAGATGCAGTACTACTCCCTGATGGTGACTGCTGTCTACTGGATCCACGTCCCTGATGTGACTGGCCAGGACAATGTGCCTATGACCTGCCGGTGTGGTGTGGACAGCACACTCCCTTTAGTAGTGCTGTTAGTACTGCCACTACGGGACTGTGATTGTGCATGGCCATGTGGGCTCACAGCTGATCATTTTGCTGACCTATGTCTACCTGGCTGATGCCCTACTCCCCCTACATGCTCAACACAGACATTGCATGTTTGAGCAGTGAGAATGTCCCACCCCACTGTCTATCCACGACATCTGCATGATGACGTATGGCATCACAAATGCCACGGAGGTCGTCACTCATGGCAAGGACTGCTGCATTCATGACCATGAGCATCTGTATGGTGTTGCAGTCAGTACATGCCTGTGCCTCCATGACGGATGGTAACATGCGTCTGGTGACACCTGCTGTGGCACTTGTGACAGGGACTTGATGGGAAGCAGTCCTCTGTCAAGCACCCCAGTCCCTCTGCCTGTGTGTGACCTCACCTGCTCTCTGCCTACAGCTGATGTTTACACTCACACTCACCATACGCAACACACTAACCTGCTCCATGCCACCACCTTTCATCTGTCTATTATCCATGGCTGCTGGGGACTGGGTATGTATGGGCATACTGACTGTATGTGGGGACATGGTGGGTGAAAGTGGGATACCAAACAATGACACGGATTCAGGCACCAACAACCCCACCTGTGCCTCACTATGACCACCGGCATCATGGGAGTCTGTTAAGACACTGACATCAGATTGTGAGAGGGAGGGACACCAACCCCTGTGTTCACCTGTGAGGGGAAGACAACATATGTAAATTAATACCTTGAAGTATTATGTTTGCTGATACACACACACACACACACACACACACACACACACACACACACACACACACACACACACACACACACACACATGCACACAGTCTTAGTACAGTCTGGCACAGATATGACACCTATGGGCCCTTCAGGGCAGACCTTACGGTAGTTCTGCCTGCTGCAATCCATTTCTTTCACTGATACTGTAAGACCCACAACAAAGGGTGAAAAATCCTACTGTGTGATGGGCCTAATAGCAGAATGGTAATTGTGGCCAAGGCCAAGGCTATTGGAGTGATCTATACAGTGTCACGAAGTGCATATGCACATACTGTTAGAGCTGACTTACTGCTATACAGACCACACGCAATGACAAGGTGTAACGATATGTGATGATAACTGATGAAAGGAAAAGACTATACACCATCACTGCAGTAACTACACACTTCAGACTCACAGGGATTAATTTCAGACAACATTGTAGGACAATCTGCAATATATACAGAAAACATGTAAAGTACTAGGTGCATAGCCTCATAAGATGATACCAGGCTATTGGCCCTGATGGCCTCATAAGCCTGGCCAAGATTTTTGCCTATGTCCCTTCCAAGTCAGCATCTGTTTTCCCCATCCACCTGGGACACCTGTCCCATTCATTTCCCATGAAGTCATCCAGCTTCTTCTTCAAAAGGGCAATACACATACTCTGCTAGACATGGGGAGGGAGTGTATTTTACAGACAGTGTATTGTGTGGGACACTACACTATCCCACCAACAAGTACTATACATGTTACAGACCAGGTGAGGGCATTGCATGCATGATGCATGAGTGGGGTTTGTCTTACAGATATCAGAAATGCCATCAATGCTGGTTTGGAAATGACCTTGTATGTCAGATACAGGTCACCTATGATAAGTCTTTATCAGACTGAGTACAGGGACAGGGCTTTCAACCTACCTGTATTGGACAGGTGTAACAGACCCTGGATTTGCCAGGTCAGGAACCTCTGTGGTCTCTGCAACTGCTGCATTTGCTTGGCAAGGTACATGCCAAAGGAGCCACTGTACTTGGTAATGCATCTGATAAGGGTGAAGTAGAGGGATGTTGTGGCCTCCTGGTTCCTGGATGACATACCCGTATTTGTGAGGTGGGCCTTGTAGACAGCCTTCTTTACAATGGTGCACACATGGTGGGAAACTGTCAGGTTGCTACCAACCTTGGTACACAAGTCGCCTCACACCTGACTACATGCTCAGTACATTATCACTATCATAATTAGTGTGGATGACATCTTCCACAGCAGGGAGAATGATACCTCTCCTGGCATTCAGTTTGCGGAAATGCTTCTTGCACCAGTCATTAATTGGGTGAGGGCCTCTTGGGGGATGCTCACATCAGTAGGGGAATGTAAGACAGTGGTCAGCTTGCAAGCATTTGTACACCTGGTCAGCCACAGACCACTGCTTTTGACCTGTACCTCAGATACGTATATCTCAAACAGTAGAGGCCCCCAGACTGATCCTTGGGGTACACCGCTTTGGAAGACTCTACTACTAGAGGTCAGTTCCACTACTTTGACCAAGTGGGTACTATCATTGGGCCAGTTAGCTACCCATTTGGTAACATACAGGTTGATGCCTAGCTGTGTAGGTGTATGTATCCTTGCCACCTGGGGATTATTGTGAGGGAATTGGGCTAGGTGAAGGTAGGCATTGTTCACCATCTTCTCCTAATCCTTGTGTTTGTTGACCACTTTAGAGAGGTCAACCAGGTTTAACAGGCCTGATCTCCCTTTGACAATACCATGCTGTGTGTGCGCAGGCATTTTGAGGTTGCCGATGTCCTTGTTCATAATGTCCTTGATATTGGCTTCCATGCCCTTGCAGATCAGACTAGTTAGGCTGATGTGCATATGATTGGCTGGGTCGGTGGATTGCTCTACCTTTGTGTATAGGGATGACAGTGGCTGTCCTCTGTGCAGATGGGATGACACCAGTGCTCAGGCTTTGGCTGACTACAGTGAAGAATGGAACTGAGAGCTCATGGCTATGTTCTTGTAGGATGCAGCCAGGGATGATATCAGGCCTATGGAGACTTCTATGTGTTGCCTTTGAGAGGGCATTGTGGACCTGCTCCCTAATGATGAGGGGAGGGGGGCAGGTGCTGTACATGTATAGGCATACCAATGGGGGACAGGGGGGGTGATGTTTACACTTCACCTGTCTGCAGTCGGTTGCCTATATCTATGCTGTATATGTATGTGGTGTTATTCACCACCACTACAGAGCAGATTTGTGTGTTGCCTCTGGGATTGCAGACACATGTGTGGAAGGTCTACTGATTGGACTTGGTGGATGTGTCCAATTTGCACTCAAAGTTAGCCCTAGGGGAATTCACCCGTGACCTTATTTGCTTGTGCAGACCAAGGTGACATTGCTTCCAATAAGGCACCTGTTCCTTCTTGGCCCTGTCCAGTGATTATGTCCACCTATTATAGTATTTGTGTATTTCTGCTGTTGATCACAGATGTTTACTCTAACTTGAGGGAGATGATATTGTCTTACCAGTTATTTCTGAGTCCATATACCCACATAGTATTGTGATCTGTGCCTGGACACTACTGCTAGTTCCAACTGATGGGATGTTGGCTGTAAAGCTATTTCTACCTGCTCTGAGGAGATTTATAGTAATTTGTGTAAAGTTAATTTTGTTTGACCCTGACAAGGGGGGGGGCAGAGGAGATGGTGACCTGTGCAGTGATGGCTATGTGGTCAGATCTTACCAAGGAGGATGACACTGTAGGAGTGCTACAGTGGCTACTCATGTTGGTTAGGACCAGGTACAGGATATTTCCACCTGTTGTAGTAGTGTTGACCGGATGATCCACTGCATTGCCATTGATAAAGCCAAGGAATCACTGTGCATTCATGTTCAGGTGGCATAGGTCATGCACACTATGGTTGGGTAGCTGAAGTCTCCCAGGAGCAGGGTAGATGATTGAATCCTGACAGATTACAGCAAGTCCCAATAGGTGTGGTCGCTGTCCATAGTCATGGATGGAGGCCTGTATCTAGCTATGATTTGAGTAGGTGTTTTGTCAACTGTTAACTGCACTTGGATGTCTCCCATGCATCATACTGTTTGGCCAGCCTGAAGGTCTGTATGTATATGATAATGTTCAACACTCCACCTCCTTTGGCTTTGCAGCCCTCATTTGGGGTCTAAACATATGATAGGATGAGTAACCTGGCAAGGTTAGTGTGCTCTCCACAGCTACAATGCAGTTGTCAGTGACTGCACAAATGTTGGCATCCTACGGGACAAGGTACGCTTGCAATGACATGGGTTTCATGCTAAGACAACTTAGCTCCTGTTAGAGCAAGACCTCTGCAAAAAAGACACACCTCACTGGTGGGCAAAGGCTGGAAAATAGTGTCACTTTATGAATCTAGCTGAAACACACTTTGTTGCCAGCAAAGACGCTGTCGCATTCACGGGTCTACTCCACAGCATATGACATCTGACAATCAAATGTATGCTATTATGTTATGACTTCAGTCTTAATGGGTTGCCAGTGATGTGCCAGACAATACACAACTGTATGAGGCATTGACTACAAATATTAGACAGACATGTGGTCAGTCTGCAAAACTCTGGACAGTTGTCAGGTATAGGCTCAGTACATAACATGCAGTTCAATACACACATCTGCATTTGTTGTGTACTATGCACATACCCTATATAAGTCTCTTACATTTGTAAGACAAGCATATGTATCATAGTAGCATTCACAGGTGACATATGAATATTTACAACATCCCAGGTAGCTGGCCTAGCAGTGTCATACTCAGTATTGGACAACAGTCACTCCAGTAGTAATCATACATGAGCTGACCTTTGCTGGGCTGACTCAGGGGCCAGAGATGTGATCCATGTCAATGCAGACAGGGCAAGCAGAAATGGCCATAGGTGCTGGACAGCAGCATGTGAGTCCAGCAGGTCTTGTTCTGACATAGTGTTTAACGTCCTATTTGACATTATTGCACCCCCCCTTTTGCATTCCATTACAAGCTTATGTGATTGACATACCTGTTATAGTGCAGAAGAGTTTCCTCAGAATAATGCAAATGGTTAGGTTTGTGTAGTCACAGTTTGTCTTTGTGTTTAGTGGGTTCAGACCTCTGTTGCTCAAACAACAGCTTGTCTTTTGTAGGTAATTCTCATGAGCAGGTGATGGCCTGTGCACCAAGCGGTGTCTCCCACTTGCTACTAGCATCCAGAGTAGCTGTGTTGTCTTTCCATTAACCAATGTCATAGCAACACAGTGCTATAATTAAGTCCTTCATGTGGGCCTTGCCCCTTTTCCTTGCCTATGTGGAGGACATTATGGAGGTGTGGGGGCTACAGCTTAACAGACAGTAGGTGGAAATACCTCTCAGGACAAGACATGTAGAGATAGCATAACAACATGTGTAACAAAGCTCCAGAATTGGGTACAGATTATAAGTAAGTATTGCTGTTATCCACATAGAGGATTGCTAGATTAACAGGGTTTGTCTGGACATGCATTTTCTGTGTGACTTGACATCTGACAGTGATATGTCTTTGACATACCTCTCAAGTGTCCAGATGTCCACAGACTGCCCAGAGGTTTGCCTGTTATGTTTGGTCTGTTCCTCAGACTTCTGTTTTTGAGAAATCAGTAGGATAATGTGAGGTTTGTAGTCAGTAAAGGTTGACATCCATTAGTGTTTCAGACATCATATCCTTCAGGGATGTTGTGTTACAACAAACACTGTAACACCAGCAACTCTTTCAGTTTGTAACACCATAGGTTCATAGGTTCATAGGTCCATACTAGGCTATCTGCCCTAGGGCATTTATAAACCTAGCCCGAGTGTGTGTGGCTTTGCCACCCCTTGGAATGCGAATACTATGCCCATTTAGGGTTTAGTTTACTGTGCCTGTGTCTAGTAGTGACACAGAAGTGACCCCCCGGGGTAAACCTACGATCTCCCATCCACTCATCAAGATTTCTCTTGAAGAGAGTCAGTGAGGGGGTCTGCCTAACATGGACTGGGATTCTGTTCCAGAGTGTAGGGAGCCTCTGGGTTATGAATCTGTCCCTTCAGCACGTCCTATTTATTTCTGTGTTGAGGTTCAAATCTCTCGCTCTCGTGGCTCTGGTGGATTTGGATTTTCTGAGGTGGAGCATAACCATTAATTCCGGATTGGACATGGCCTTGTACGTCAGACATAGATCGCCTCTGAGTAGGCGGTATGCGACTGAATAGAGCTGGAGTTTCTTCAGCCGGGCAGCATATGACATATGTTTGAGACCCTTGATCCTCTTGGTGAGGTACTTTTGGGGTCTTTCTAACTGCTGCAGGTGTCGGGTAAGGTACATCCCAAATGGGGCTTTGTACTCAATTATGGGCCTGATAAGGGAAGAGTACAGGGGCACAATGACCTCTCTTGATCTAGATGTGAATCCTTTCATGATAAGGTGGGTAATATAGAAGGTCTTCCTAACCACCTTGGCAACGTGAGTGTCAAATGAGAGGTTACTGTCAACTTGGGTCCCTAGGTCCCTGATTACTTCTTCCATACTTAATGGATTACCACCTATGTGGTAATTTGTGGGTACTTTGTTTTTCCCAAAGGGTATGACTATACATTTTTTGGCGTTCAGTTTAAGGCCATGGCTCTGGCACCAGTTATCCATTTCTATGAGGCCTTTCTGAAGGATGCTTGTGTCCACTGGAGAATCAATTATGGCGCCCAGTTTGCAGTCATCTGTGAACTTTGTTAGCCACAATCCTCCTATGTTTGCTTGCACCTCGGAAAAATAAATGCCGAACAAGAGGGGTCCCAGGACCAAGCCCTGTGGGACACTGTTTGTGACTGGCTTAGAGTCTGACATGGCTCCAGCAATTCTGACCTTGTGGGTTCTGTCCTTGAGCCAGTTTGCAACCCATGTTATGACATATGGGTTTACGTTTAAGCTGGTGAGCTTGTCTATGATGCCTGAGTGGGGTATTGTGTCGAAGGCTTTTTCAAGATCAAGGTAGGCTGTGTGAACTGCCTTACCCTCATCAATGGCCTTAGTGATTGTTTCAAAAAAGTCGACCAGGTTCAAAAGGCAGGATCTGCCCTTGACAAAGCTGAGTTGGGTAGGATCCAGTGTCTGTAGGTCCCCAATGTCTTTGTTTATGAGTTCCATAATGATCCTCTCCATAGTTTTGCAGGCCAGGCTCGTCAAGCTTATGGGGCGGTAATTTCCAGGGTCCGTAGAAGCACCTCCTTTGTGGAGTGGGACCACTGTTGCTGTACGCCATTCTTTGGGTATGTATCCTGTAGTAAGGCTAAGATTAAACAGCAGCCTTATATGTGGGTTTAGTTCCTCTTGGAGTTCATGTAGCACGCAACCCGGGATACTGTCTTGTCCCATTGATGCTGTGTTTTTAGCTTTGGAGAGGGCGGCTCTCACCTGGGCATCTGAGCTATTGGAGTTCATAATGCTTTTACAAACATATCATACATTTTGGTCATTGAACATTAATGAAAAAAAAAGCATTACTTCCAAGCCTTGGACCCAGGACTCTGTATACTACAAGCACAGCAACATACCTGCTGGGGTAGATATTTCTCCTTTTGGGGGGGAGGGGGGAGAGAAATTTGCACTGAACCTGTCTGCCAGTATGTTGGCAATGTCTGTGGGTTCAGTGTATTTTTTGTCATTTTGGACTAACTCTGAGCATATCTGGGAGTTTCCACCCAGGTTTCTAACATAACTAAAAAAGGCCTTGTGATTGTCTTTAGTGTCTTTTGCGATTTTTCTCTCGAAGTTGGCCTTGGATGATTTTATGAGTGATCGTAGTTTTTTTGCTAGTACTGATCAGAGATGCCTTCCCTTTTGGGGATTTTGCTCTGTCATATAGTAGCTTCCTCCTCCTGTTGTAAAGCTTGTTTATGGCTGGGGTCCACCAGACAGGACGCCTGCCTTTGGGGGAATGGGTCTTGGTTTTATTTGGGATTGCATGATCCATGCATTCTTGAAGGTGTCCATAGAAAGCGTTTATAAAGGATACAGCGGTGTGGGCTGTGGTTTTCACTGGCCCAGGGGCCTTGAAGGACACCACTTCAGTCTTAAGAAGTGTGAAGTCAGCTTTTGAGAAATTCTTCACTGTGGTCTTTTGTGCTGGGGGTGGGGTCGGGATGTGGATTTCCAGTGAGATTAATTTATGGTCTGATCTCACCAATGAGGGGTATACTTCCGGTGTGGAGCATTTTGTGAGATATGTCCCTCTTTTCGGCTCCCTGTACCCCAAGTATGTCATGCTTTGTCCAGATGCCTTACAGTAATAGTTTCAGAGGTATGGTATATCATTATTTAAAAAACAGTGTAAGAAACTTCTCTGTGTGGAAGATTTTCAGTCCATATATTTCTAGTTAATCACTGTATATTAATCAGATCAGACAATAGTAGTAGAAGTAGCGAATGTAAACTCGTCAAGTCAAAAAGTAATAATAGAAAATATATAATTCTACAGCATTACTAAGTATTTGAAAGTAATCCAAGCAAGGCAGGCAGTCTGGTTCCAGTCGAAAATCCTTTATTAAGTACACAGACAAGCGATCCAAGTAAAACAAAAATAGAGTAATAAATTCCTCACAAGCTTTCTAAATATATATATACTTTTTATCAGGCATGGGAGTGGTTTATTGTGCTGTAAAACAAAGTGTTATTGGTACACATGTTAAATTCACATCCCTTCCCCCATCAGTGTGACATTCGAGCTGGTCCTGCCCTACCTAGTAGCTGTCATAATAATATATAGCCCTAATGTACTTTAATGGTACATCTTATTTAACCAAATTATTAAGTCTGTGATTTTATACAAGGCAATATACTACATGGCTGGAAATATATCAACCTTAGTTCATTTTGCGATCAAAAATTATATATAAATATATACATATACATTTTGCATGTAAAAATCAGTTTCTATTTTCATAACCTATTGTTAACAAAGATCGCTTTCGTCCTTCTAGACTTCTTCAGGTCTGTGTACAAGAACCCTAAAAACCTATATAATTGTATGATTAGTTAGTATTGTTATTACCATAATTTTGAATAAAGTGGAAAAAAGAGAACCAGAAAAAAAATAAAGAAATATATGTATGATGATGGAAACAAAATATACACTTAAATTTCAAATGATTTAAAATGGTATTTAAAACCAATTTGTAGAAAAAAATAAAATAAAATACAATTAGTCGTGTAAACAATGTGGCAATTTTTTAAGTTCCAGTGCACTTTTAATTGAACAGTAGTAGTTTAGTCCAGGCTTTCTAAAAGAGTTCAGCTTTAATTGCCACATGAGTTCATGTTTCTCCAGAATATTTGGGATGTCTCCTTCAAGATCACCCGTGTCTATGCGATCCAGGATCTGGAACTTAAAACCTGTGTGTCTTTTATGAAGAGAAAGGTGTTTGGCAAGTGCATTATTTTTACATCCAGAGTGGATTTCTGACAGATGACATGAAATCCTTCACTTGAGTTTATTTACAGTCTTGCCCATATAGAATGCATCACATTCATTGCACTGTGCCCTGTAAATTACTTTTTTAGTGTTACAGTCACCCCCTGCACTGGTTTTAATGATCTTCTTTAAATAAGGGCAATAAAAACTATCACCTTGCTGTATAAATATACAAAATGTACAATTAGTTTCACATCTTTTAGTGCTTTTCTCACATGGTCTAGGTTTAAATTCAACAAAACTTCTAATATTCCTGGCCTTCCTATAAACAAATGATGGGGCTTCACCTAAGCTGTTAATCAGAAAAGGGTTTCCTGTGACAATGTCCCAGTTTTCTTCAATAATCTTTTTGATACTGTGATAATCCAAAGTGTATGTCAGGATGCAGCTATTTTTGCATTTGTTATTCTCTGTGGGATTACTTAACATTTTTCTACTGGGGAGGTTGAGTGAAGGTGCTTTAGTCCTTTTCAGTTCTATAATGGGTTCCAGGATGTTTTTTAACATCTGACTTTCATAGCCTCTCACTAGAAAATCATTCTCTAAGTTGTTCAGGTTTCTCAAAAATGGTTCCATCTCTGTGGTAATTCGAGCTAATCTATAGCCTTGGGATTTCACTACATTATACTTGGTTTTGTAGGATGTAGACTTTTACTGTGGAGTAATAAGTTAACCCTCATTGGTTTTCTGAATAGATCAGTGGTGATTCTGTTATTGTTGATGTCCTTGGAAATCTGCATATCTAACAAAGTGGTTGAAGTACAGCTATGGGAAGAGGTAAACTTCAGGAAGGGGGTTGTTTGATTGAGGTAAGTGATAAAATCTCCAAGCTGCAAGGTGTCACCTTCCCACACAATAAAGACATCGTCAATAAAACGTAAATAGCATGTGATATGCTGCATGTAGTCTGTGTTGTTTAACACAAAGTCCTCCTCCAATTTACCCAGGGCTATGTTAGCTATACTGGGAGCCATGGCAGCCCCCATTGCTATACCAGTTTTTTGTTTGTAGTGTTTGCCATTGAAAGTAAAGAAATTGAAGTCCAGTACAAGATTAATGAGCTTGCTTAACTTTTGCAGTTGTGCCTGTGTACTCTGATTATGTTTCTTAAAAGACTCCATAGCTGCTGTTATACAGTAATTGTGAGGGAGCACTGTGTACAAGGACTCCACATCAATAGTTACCAAAATACTGTCAGCTTCCACTGTAATGTTTTTTATTTTCTTCAAAAAATCCATTGAATCTCTTATGTATGACTTATTCTTTTCTGCTAGAGGTTTCAGCAAGTAATCAAAGTAAATGGCTGTGGCTTCAGTAAGGAAACCTCCACTTGCTACCACCGGTCTATAAGGTGGGTCTTCTCTGTTCTTGTGTGGCTTTGGAATACTACTACAACCCACTGAGATTCCAGAAAGCAGAGGAGGAATTCCAGAGGTCTTATACTCTATCCACAAACTCCCAGGGAGACAGGAGAACAAAACAGTGGACAGGGGTGAGGGAAATACAATACCTGGGCAATCCCAACTGGAACCCTGACTACAACCTAGGTCCCAGGCTCAGACAGAGGAAACAGCCACAATAACAGGTACAATAACAACAACAACAGATACCACAATAACAGGTGCTCCACTTATCTGGAACCACTCTGTTAAAGCACTGACTGAAGAGGAAAAAAGTGTGTTGTCTAAAGGACTTACTTTTGTACCAAGCTGCAGGAGTGAGGTTGCTCAAGTACTGATAGACCTTAAAATGTTTGTGAGGAAGCTCAACTTAAGGGTACAGTTTCATGGCAAAAGTAATGACACTGAAAATAAGCCTATTGATGAAACTATAAAAAGGCCTAGCAGCTATTGTCCACCACTACATCAAACACTAGCTGCTTTCGAAGTGAAATGTGAGATGGATATCAGGAAACTGCTTAAAAAACCTCCAAAGAAAAAACTTTATAACTTAACACAGGGAGAAAGAAAAGCATTGCTTGAGCTAGGCAATGACAAATCCAGCCGTGTAATGAAGGCAGACAAGGGAGGAGGTATACTTGTGACTGATACCACTAGCTACAACCACAAGATAGAGAACATGCTGCAGGATAACAAATTTTATGAGTTATTTACCATGGATTACATAAAAAGAGCATATGTTTTATGGAACACTAATCTCACCACATTATGGGAAGAAAAACTTATCACTGAAAATCTTTATAATTATTTATGGAGCCCATGCCCACGTTTACCTTACTTTTTTGGAATACCAAAGCCACACAAGAACAGAGAAGACCCACCTTATAGACCGGTGGTAGCAAGTGGAGGTTTCCTTACTGAAGCCACAGCCATTTACTTTGATTACTTGCTGAAACCTCTAGCAGAAAAGAATAAGTCATACATAAGAGATTCAATGGATTTTGTGAAGAAAATAAAAAGCATTACAGTGGAAGCTGACAGTATTTTGGTAACTATTGATGTGGGATCCTTGTACACAGTGCTCCCTCACAATTATTGTATAACAGCAGCTATGGAGTCTTTTAAGAAACATAATCAGGGTACACAGGCACAACTGCAAAAGTTAAGCAAGCTCATTAATCTTGTACTGGACTTCAATTTCTTTACTTTCAATGGCAAACACTACAAACAAAAAACTGGTATAGCAATGGGGGCTGCCATGGCTCCCAGCATAGCTAACATAGCCCTGGGCAAATGGGAGGAGGACTTTGTGTTAAACAACACAGACTACATGCAGCATATCACATGCTATTTACGTTTTATTGACGATGTCTTTATTGTGTGGGAAGGTGACACCTTGCAGCTTGGAGATTTTATCACTTACCTCAATCAAACAACCCCCTTCCTGAAGTTTACCTCTTCCCATAGCTGTACTTCAACCACTTTCTTAGATATGCAGATTTCCAAGGACATTAACAATAACAGAATCACCACTGATCTATTCAGAAAACCAACGAGGGTTAACTTATTACTCCACAGTAAGTCTACATCCTACAAAAACCAAGTATAATGTAGTGAAATCCCAAGGCTATAGATTAGCTCGAATTACCACAAAGATGGAACCATTTTTGAGAAACCTGAACAACTTAGAGAATGATTTTCTAGTGAGAGGCTATGAAAGTCAGATGTTAAAAAACATCCTGGAACCCATTATAGAATGAAAAGGACTGAAGCACCTTCACTCAACCTCCCCAGTAGAAAAATGTTAAGTAATCCCACAGAGAATAACAAATGCAAAAATAGCTGCATCCTGACATACACTTTGGATTATCACAGTATCAAAATATTATTGAAGAAAACTGGGACATTGTCACAGGAAACCCTTTTCTGATTAACATCTTAGGTGAAGCCCCATCATTTGTTTATAGGAAGGCCAGGAATATTAGAAGTTTTGTTGAATTTAAACCTAGACCATGTGAGAAAAGCACTAAAAGATGTGAAACTAATTGTACATTTTGTATATTTATACAGCAAGGTGATAGTTTTTATTGCCTTATTTAAAGAAGATCATTAAAACCAGTGCAGGGGTGACTGTAACACTAAAAAGTAATTTACAGGGCACAGTGCAATGAATGTGATGCATTCTATGTGGGCAAGACTGTAAATAAACTCAAGCGAAGGATTTCATGTCATCTGTCAGAAATCCGCTCTGGATGTAAAAATAATGCACTAGCCAAACACCTTTCTCTTCATAAAAGACACACAGGTTTTAAGTTCCAGATCCTGGATCGCATAGACATGGGTGATCTTGAAGGAGGCATCCCAAATATTCTGGAGAAACATGAACTCATGTGGCAATTAAAGCTGAACTCTTTTAGAAAGCCTGGACTAAACTACTACTGTTCAATTAAAAGTGCACTGAAACTTAAAAAATTGCCACATTGTTTACACGACTAATTGTATTTTATTTTATTTTTTTCTACAAATTGGTTTTAAATACCATTTTAAATCATTTGAAATTTAAGTGTATATTTTGTTTCCATCATCATACATATATTTTTTTATTTTTTTTCCTGGTTCTTTTTTTCCACTTTATTCAAAATGATGGTAATAACAATACTAACTAATTAT
This sequence comes from Protopterus annectens, assembly GCF_019279795.1. Lineage (NCBI taxonomy): Eukaryota > Metazoa > Chordata > Ceratodontiformes > Protopteridae > Protopterus > Protopterus annectens. Next base: position 1,075,654,825 of record NC_056737.1, read on the forward strand.
ACAATTATATAGGTTTTTAGGGTTCTTGTACACAGACCTGAAGAAGTCTAGAAGGATGAAAGCGATCTTTGTTAACAATAGGTTATGAAAATAGAAACTGATTTTTACACGCAAAATGTATATGTATATATTTATATATAATTTATGATTGCAAAATGAACTAAGGTTGATATATTTCCAGCCATGTAGTATATTGCCTTGTATAAAATCACAGACTTAATAATTTGGTTAAATAAGATGTACCATTAAAGTACATTAGGGCTATATATTATTATGACAGCTACTAGGTAGGGCAGGACCAGCTCGAATGTCACACTGATGGGGGAAGGGATGTGAATTTAACATGTGTACCAATAACACTTTGTTTTACAGCACAATAAACCACTCCCATGCCTGATAAAAAGTATATACATATTTAGAAAGCTTGTGAGGAATTTATTACTCTATTTTTGTTTTACTTGGTTCGCTTGTCTGTGTACTTAATAAAGGATTTTCGATTGGAAACAGACTGCCTGCCTTGCTTGGATTACTTTCGAATACTTAGTAATGCTGTAGAATTATATATTTTCTATTATTACTTTTTGACTTGACGAGTTTACGTTCGCTACTTCTACTACTATTGTCTGATCTGATTAATATACAGTGATTAACTAGAAATATATGGATGGAAAATCTTCCACACAGAGAAGTTTCTTACACTGTTTTGTTTTTAGACCCACTACACTTTAGTGGGTTGTTTTGAGACTTCGGGGATACCACGGAGATTACTTGTATATCATTATTTACTGACTGCACTCCTGATATCATCGCAGTGACTTAGCAGACTCGAAGTGATATGTGGCAGTGGCCATAAATATGGTCCCACACCCTAGGCATTCTGTGGAAATCTGCACAGCTGAAAGTTATGTATGTCTGGCCATTGTTAACAGACTGCAAAGACTGTATAGCTGTATTGTGTGTAAATGTTTGTTGGGCTGAGTAGGGAGAGTAGCAGATGTGAGTGTCATAGATCCTTTTCAGTCTGTGCATGCTGCTACACTTGCTGGTGGTCTATCAGGTGTATATGTGTGTAGGGGCAGGCTGAGAAATGTCCTGTAACACCTCAGGATTCCCAGTAGACTGTGAGTTGGGCCAGTATATGCCGGTGTAGTACATGACTGGCAATCGGGAAATGCTTGTTCAAACAGTTGTTCTACTCTAGAGTTCATTTAGGATACTGGTATGTTGCTATGACTGTGGTGCAAAAGGTTGCAGGTGGACATTTTTGCACCAATATCTGCTTTTCCTTACAGTGCCATCCCTGTATTGCATGCTATATTTGGAAATACATGGGTGATTCCCCAGAGCTGATTTGGGGTAGTGTTGTGTTGGTCTTACTGTGGTTCAGAAGGTGCTGGGTGAAATGGTTGGCAGCTCTCACTGTTTTTTCTCTTCTGTTACATGACTGCAGTCATACCTCTCCACTGTCCAGATGTCTAGACACTGTCCAGATGCATGGCTCATATGTTTGGTCTGTTCCTCATAACAGTTGTGGGTTTCTGACAAATCACTGGGATGATGTGAGCATTGACATCAGTAAATAATGACATTCATTTGTGTTTCAGACCTGGAATCTATCAGGAATTATATGTTAAATCAAACCATGCTACTCTAGCAGATATCTACGCATATAACAGCCATATTTCAAAGATGCCACTATCGTTTGCCCTTTATCCCCTCACTTTGCCAGGCTTTTTGCAGATGTCTTGCAGTAAGAGGTTGGGTATCTATCTATCTATCTATCTATCTATATATATATATATATATATATATATATATATATATATATATATATATATACATACACACACACACACACACACACACACACACACACACACACACACACACACACACACACACACACACACACACACACACACACACACATATATATATATATATATATATATATATATATATATATATATATAAAAGAGTACTACATATATATTTTTCCCTTATGTTAAATTACTGTAGTGCATGATATGTTTGCAAAAACATTGCAAATGTATACAATTTAGATGGTGTAGAGGTATTTTGCTGTGCTTGTAGTATACAGAGTCCTGGGTCCAAAGCTTGGAAGTGATGCTTTTTTTTTCATTAATGTTCAGTGACCAAAATGTATGATATGTTTGTAAAAGCATTATAAACTCCAATAGCTCTGATGGTGTAGTGGTATGTTGCTGTGACTATAATGCCAGTGTCCTGGGTTTGAGAGTTGGTATGGGTGATTTTTTTTGTTGCTGGGTAGAACAAGGGCTGATGGAGACAGAGTAATTAAGGCACTTTTAAGCAGTTGTAAGAAAGTTTGCATGGTTTTGAGTGAAGCTAAGTGACGCTAACAGACAGTTAAGTCCTCTTAACTCCACTTAGCAACAATTACTCCAGCTTACACCCACACTAATTTTTATTAAAGAAAAGAAAAAAGGGTGATAGGAAAGTGGTGAAATGAGGGGAAGCAAGGGGTAAAACATTATGAAAAGCAGCTAGGGATGTGCAGGACAGGTGTAGGAAATGAACATTGCTCTACATTTCTTCTGTAGTAACAGCTGAGAATAATGTGTAGAATTTGGAATTTACAGCCTTACACCTCACAGGGAGGGGTGTTGGTGACAGACATTTGTAGAATAATTTGTGAGTAGATTGATTAATTTCACTGTACATGGGGGACAAAATGTAGAGCTATGTATGGGGCATTGATTTTTTTGTGGGAGAGATATCCTTTTTTTTTTTTTAGGTGAGAGTGGGGTGATGGGGAAGGGCTGTAGGTATGTTTGGGGAGGTATGTTGGGTAGAATAAGTAGCATTTGCAGACAGACAAGACACACAAGACAGCAGACAGTGGTGGTATGTTACACATGAAGGGGGTAAACACCTTGGACGAGGAGGGTGGTTGGGAATCAGAGCCCCATGAGCCCCCAAATGGATATAGTGGGACTGAGGTCCCCACTCATGGGGAGTCACCACTGCATCTTCACGGCCTGAAGGTGGCTGTGCTGGGGAATGGACAAGAGGGGTGGCCTGCCCTTCAAGGTGCACCAGGTGGCCCTCCATCTGGTGCAGCTGCCCACCCAACTCAGAGCAGATGATGCTGTGCACTATATCCTGGAACATTCTGTGGGCGATGGGCTCCTCTCTGTGCCCGTGCCCAGGGGGAGGACGGGCCCCATCCCCTGAGATGGTTCCACCTGAAGGTGGTGCAGGACCAGAAGAGGACGATGTTCCGGGTTGAGTCCCAGACATGCAGGGCCCCGGTGCCAAGGCCAGATGGGGTGGGACAGGTGGATCCATCAGGATCTGCCTTCCCAAACATGCTATGGTGTTGTGGTTTTCCAAGATATATTGGTTAATCATGAACAACACACTTCAAAATTAGTTATAGCAGCATGCATGGGTGTTCCAATTAACCCAAGCCAACAGATTTGAAACAGCTGCATAGCAAACACAACACATGCATAAATGGAACAATAGTAAGCATTTTAACAGCATCCAAGTTACAGTGACAGCAAAAGGCCATCAGTAATGGTATTTGAACAAGGTAAGTTAATATGCAACCAATGAAATATATGAACAATAACTGAACACATGTCCCAGCAATAGGTTTTGAGAACAACATAGCCATAGTATATGAATAATATTTATTGATGTAGATGACAGGTGGGGGGAAGAGAAGAAAAGTCCATTAACAACTGTATCAGCTTCTATTTCTCACAACAGTATGACTCGGTACTCTACAGGTCTGCCCTCACTTTACATCTACCTATGGCCCATAGCTTCTTTGGCATATACATAACCTGTTAGAATGTCAACCTGTACTGGTATGGGACAGACTGGGTGAACTGTGGCTACTTTACTGGAGGGAGCTTGTACATGTCAGGGTTATATACTTGACAAAGAAGGGGTACCCTGCAATGATGGTGTGTGAGTCTGCTACTAGCATAGTTCACCTGGATTCCTATCTGTGTCCAAGGTGATTTGCAGCAGTGACCACTAGCCATGACAGCGTGACACTTGAGAGACATGTATCAGGAAGAGGGCATGGTGTATATACTTATCCTGCTGACATTTGCTGGCATGGGGTTGGACAGTGGAACAGTTGTACACTGTGTATTGTTATACCCTTCAAACAGCTACTACAAACATTTCATTATCTGTAAGACCTGTGGAGAAAATATCTGTTACCTCTATCTGACTGTTTCTACAAATATTCAAAATTTTGTGAGTGTATATATGCACATATCTCAGTACTACTCCCTGGATTCGAACTGTGTCTGGGTGTGCTAAAATGAAATACAAGGCTATTTCACATTACACTGAGCTACTGAGGAGCTGCTATCTCTTGTTTGACTGTTTTCTGCCTAATACTCTGTGGGTTAAACAGTCTGACCTTGTAATCCTGAGATTCATGCATGACAGATAGTGTACTGTGAAGTAATCCTTTGAAATTACACAATCTGGAAATCAAATGTTAACACAAGGCACTTCAACAGGGGACACACTATAATGCATTTGACATTGGTATTCATGGTTCTAATCTTAGTGCATAACATATGTCATATTTCATGTATATCTTGATTTACAGCTCCACAATCTACTGTTTTGCATACTAGCTGATTCTCAGAACAATCTCTATTAATTCATGCTGTCAAAGCCATATTTTCTGTGCAGAGCCTGTACACATTCTATTTCTACAATAACATACCAGAATAAACACAACAGTTTGTGGTTTAGGTTTTTATTGTACCTCTATGATGCGGTGCTCTACTACTGCATATGCTGTAGATGACTATTAGTCTGGGAAACTTTTCTTTAATGGTTAAGACACAGAACACAGTAAACAATTTACTCCATATTTATTTCAATATCTACTGCAAGGTAAATCTGTACTCCCCAGCCTGTCAGCACAGCCTTGTCAGTCTGTCTGCATGGGCATCAGCATTGCTAGCCCTCTCCACTGCAGCTGTAGGGGGAAAAAACAAACATTATGCATACCTGTCTATCACATACTCAGGCTAGAATTTGGTACAGCTATATCTGGGATACTTACAAACTGCTGGAACATGGTTGTTCTGAGTGTATTGGATCTATTGAGCCAAGAGCACCCCCTTTCTCTGCTTTAGGTCAGCATAGTGATGCCATACCTTCTCACCGGTTCAAAGGATGCCAGTGGCACTGGTAAGATCATGTCCCAGATCCTTCCAGGCCTCTGCTTTATACTGTGAGCCCTGGTACTGGTGCTGCAGCAGTCTGTCATCATAAATTGCTACAAGGCACTCAGCCATGACTCTGGACTCCAAAATGCCCCAGCACTGCACCCAAAAGTGTGAGCTCTCATCAACACCTGACATAGTTCCTACTCAGAGAAAGCTACAACAGATTCTAGCTGTATTCCCACCTGTGCCATTTAAATAAGGCTATATTCCTACCCTTTGCCATCATTGGACCATTTTGAAAATGCTAAGCTCAACTAAGCAGTGCGCAAATCTGCTAAGCTAGGTTGAACAGTGTTTAAAGGGGTAACTGCTGAGCATTGCTTAACAGTGCTCAAAGTTTGCTTAGCTGAGCTGACTGCTGCTTAGCATTTATCTATAAGCAATGCTTAAACCAGCTAGGCATAGCTGAGCATTGCTAACCATTGCTCACTTTTCATTTTTAGGGAATATCAGAATAATGACTTTTAATTAATCATTACTGACATATTAGTAAGTGTATATGATTTACTTTACATGATGTCCCACTATGTCCTTTCATTATATTACCATGGGGTGTAACTATTCTGTATGGGACACTTGTGTATACATGGGTGATTTCACATGTTATATGCACTCACACTTCCATTGTAGACCAGCTACACTACCCTGGTTGACAAATATCAATTACTACATAATTTAAAATAAAAATAATAATTTTAACACTGTTTTCCCATGTAAAATAAAATACCTATCTTGGTACTCAAATCATGAACACCTGCATGCAAAGCCAGGACTCTAAACACTACTCTATCACAGCATTAGGATTTTAGCTATCTATTTTTATTTATCTCCTACAGGATGTTAAAGCAATGCTGAGCAGAGAGCCATAATGTGCAAACCCGCTCAGCTATGCTTAAACATACCTGAAAATGGAAAACAAAATTAATCAACCCACATTATTTACATGTATCTGTACTCCTTGTCAGTCACAGTAAAGGAAATTGTGAGGGGACACAGAGGGACAGATTTTAATTATTGCTCTTACAAACTTATAAAGTGTGACTGTGGTTTTCTAGAAAATCATTGGCAAATCACTACATACTGACAGACATTTGAGTTTCAGACTTTATACCCTTCAGGAAATCTGTGCTAATGTAAACCTTTTATTCTATCAACTTTACATGTTTGTAAGTGCAATATTTAAAATGTGTCCCTATTTTTGGGCATTGGTCCCCCCATTATTTATGGCTTTGTACAGCTTTCTTGCTCTAGGAGGTTGAGATGTATGTGAGGCAGGCATCTGGGCATTCTGCGGAAGTCTGTACCGTTGAGGGTATGACCGTATGTCACTTTTACAATGGCAGACATTTGGGTTTCAGTCTTCATACCTTTCAGGAAATCTGTGCTAATGCAAACCTTTTATTCTATCAACTTTCTGGGTTTGTAAGTGGATTATTTAAAAAGTGTCTCTATTTTTGGGCCTTTGTCCCCCCATTATTTATGGCTTTGTATACATTTCTTGCTCTAGGAGTTTGAGAGGTATATGAGGCAGGCATCTGGGCATTCTGCGGAAACCTGTACAGTTGAGGGGTATGGCCATACAGCACTTGTACAATGGTAGACATTTGGGTTTCAGTCTTCATATCCTTTAGGAAATCTGTGCTAATGCAAACATTTTATTCTATCAACTTTTTGGGTTTGTAAGTGCAATATTTAAAAAGTGCTCCTATTTTTGGGCCTTGGTCCCCCCATTATTTATGGCTTTGGGCAACTTTCTTGCTTTAGGAGGTTGAGAGGTATGTGAGGCAGGCATATGGGCATTCTGCGGAAACCTGTACAATTGAGGGGTATGGCTGTATGGCACTTTTACAATGTGACAGAACTTGTCACACATCCCCTATATTGACTTCTGTTTTACTCATTTTATTTGATTTCAGTGTCCACGGACACTGAAATTATTTTAAAAGGTGCCATATGGCACTTTCTGAGTGCAGGGTGCATGTTAGTTGTTTGTGCACTAATAAAAAATGCCCCCTTCACTCACTAGTGTTTATGTCCATTGAGCCTTAGCAGCAGCACGCCTTCATGAACATCCAAGGTGTGCTGCTGTTAAAGCTAAGGGTAAACAGACAGGGTTCACTCCATGCATGAATAGCACTATTCCTGCAGGGAGTTTATTGAATCCTGGGGACTGAGTTTCTGGACTGTTTACACAGGTTCCTCAGCCAATAGGCTGTAGCACACAAAAGCATGGACTGGAGTACAGGTAGCTCTGGACTGGAGTGCCACTGTTAGTATTGAAGATCATACTGGGCGTGCTCCTACACTTAGACAATTTCAGCCCATGTCTAGGAGTGCTACTGTTAGTATTGAAGATCATACTAGGCATGCTACTACACTTGGACAATTTCACCCCATGTGTGAACACACATCCCATTATAAAACTGTGCTGTCCATATATGCCTTTGTATACAGACACCTTTGTACATGTTATCTGTCTCTCCCCACCCCTATCACACAGGATTACCCTCATCTATCTGTATGTGACACATATAAGATATATCTGCATCTGTGGAATGTCATTTACATACATATATATAGGTAACATATACACATATATAAAATATAGGAAAAAAGAGAGATGAACACACCAAACCATTAACTGACAAATAAGGAAAACCCTCTGTCAAAAGTAGCAAAAAAGAGGGAAAAATTAATTGAAGTCCACTTTATTAACCAACAAAATATAGATTGAGCGCTTTCATAAGTTTATATCACAACTTCATCAGAATCCAAGTTACAACTGAAAAAAGTTCAGTTTAAAAACCTAAACACTTAATCAATTAATCACCTGCCCTAATTAACCCTTAAAAACTAGGTTAAAAATTGTTCAGTTAAATACATAATGTAATCAAACTGCCAACAGTAATAAATAAATAAATTCACAAGCATAAATACCTCAAATTTGAATGTATACACACTACAAGATATAAAAAGGAAGTAAATATAAATACATATGTAAATATTAAAAATTAATAATGTGCAAATGTCACTTTTAAACATAATAGGACCTGAGTCTTAACACACTAGCACATCTTTCACAAGTTAGTCAAGAACCAGGTAACGCGAGTGTCAAAATTGTGCACATGCACTGATGATTACTTGGATGAACAGAAGAAATTAATCTCTGTTTTCAATAAAAGAGGTTACAAAAGGAACAAAATAATTATGTAAAGTAAAGAAGGAATGGAAATAAGGGAGAGTAGAGGAAGCCCTTACTACTTACAAGATTGCAATAGCGTAATGACTTTGCCTAAACAATGGACTGATCAGTTGAGATGTACTTTAACCTACAGCTCTGATAACACCTGCATAAGTGGGAAAATCAAGAAATATTGGCCGGTTCTGATTTCAGATCCAAAAATCAGGAACATAGTGGGTGATTCCCCCAGTTTCTCTTATAAGAGCAGAAACAATTTAAAAAGGCTGTTATCTCAGAATGATAGCTTTGGTAGTAGACAAAATCCATGTGATATATCTGATGCATTGAAAAGACATAGAGATGTGATTTTTGCAAGGCTTGTCCATATATTTGCAACAAAAACATTTTTGTACATCCAGTCACTGGACTTAAATACTATTTCCATGAAAGAGCTACTTGTAAGAGTGCCAACATTATTTACATAGCCACTTGCATGTCCTGTCCAGCCTACTAAACCAATAGACCATTTAAAGAATGGGTTCTATGACATTTATCTGATATTCATAATAGTGTTGAGACTAATGCCTTATATTAGCATATTAAAAACAACAAAACACATTGGTTTAAATTTTTGGCTATAAGTATGCTAAGAGAGAATTTGAGAAGGGGTGATATATGTAATAACACTGAACTACAAGAAACTAAATTGATTATGAAACTCAGAACTGATTGTCCACAGGGTCTTAATGATGTTATGCCCCATAAGCCCATTTTAAAAGTAAGAGGCCTTGCTAAGAAATGCAGTTGATCTAATGGTATATGTTGATTGTCTTACAGATTTGAGTATATACGGGCTATGCATTCTGCTGTCTTACCTTTTTTCCTTTATATAAGGAGTAGATGTTTCTGACAGCAGTTGATTGGTTACTTTGGTCTTGCAATTACTAATAGCTATTGCTTTATTTACATTTGAAGATATTTTTCTTGATCGGCAGATCGCAAATGTTGCTGCACAGTCACTTGATCGGAAAAACAAAGGATTCCACTAAGAAATGGAACCACTTTATTGAAAGAAAAGAAAAAAAACATGCTATTATTCAGGAAGGCCTGCATCTAAGTCAGCATGGGCATTGCATTTTTGCTCTTTGGGTTTCTTTTTTTTTCACCATTTTTTCAATGGTTCTTTTCCTTTTATGACTATGAATAGTCAAGTTCCAATTTCTATTGGAAGACAAGCTTCCTGACCCATGAATAGTCATGACTTGGTTTATATTGGCAAACAAGCTTTCTGTTTAAAGATGATTAGTCCTTTTGTCATGCTAAATAGCTGGTTCAGTATGACTTATTCACTGGACCAGCATGTTCTTGATTTTTGCTGTTTGGTTCTACTGCTATTATGAATGAATTTGAGATTGGCATGCTCTGGATTGTAAGAAATAGTTTCTGATAGTCTCTTATTGGTCATACTGATATGCTAAATGGTTGATTCAGTATAAGAAGCTCATTTGTCAAGCCTGTTCCTGATTCTTGATGATTGTCTATTTCTCCTTTTATAAGAAAAATTACTAGTTAATGGGTGAGGATCTGAAGAAGGTTGTTACCGAAAGCACTTTTCCACCCTAGAACTTTGTTTTATGCTACTTTTTGTTGCTCGTATTAAATAATTTGGTTTTTAACATGACATGTCATTCTCACAACAGCCTTGGTGGTACTTTGCATCCCTCATTTTTCCTGCATTTTCTCTACTTGTTGAGACCACCTTTGGTAACGTAGCACTTTTTGTTGTTTTTATATATAAAATATAGACAGGCAGAGACAGGGAGAGAGATAGACACAGACAGAGAGAAAGAAAGAGGCAGAGTAAGAGAGAGAGAGAGAGACAGACACCCTGAAAGCCATAGAGAGATGTACTGATGGAGATATGTGCATAACAATTGTAAGCAGTGGCATGTGCAAGTACTTTGGTGAGCTCCATTGTGTAATAGTTGTGATGTATGGGTTGTAATCTCACATCACCTACCTTGTGTATGTTTCTGTATCATTTACATTTACATCTGTATACACACACCAAATAGACCTATGTCTGTGTATTGGTCTCTCATTTAATGGCCCTGAAAACAATGTCCTCCACAATAGTGGCCTATCTGTCAGCAGCTACTGATGTCATCCACCCCAACAGCAGTAGCAGACACTCTTCAATTGCATAAGGCTTGTGGCACATGCGGTAAGTATGTAAAACTGTAGTACATGCAACTAGATAGGTAGGGGTTCTAATCTCAGTACTGGCAACTGTGTCTGAGTGTATGTGTGTGTGTGTTTGTAGGTTATACCATTTTGAGGCCTGTACCACCCAGTAAACCCCTCATAGCCCCACTAAGGGATGCTGATGTCATTCATCTTAGAAGCACCTTTGGACACTCTTCTGCCATCTAAGATTCACGGTGCTTACAATAAGTACATAGCAGCATAGTGCATATAACTAGATAGATAGGGGTTCTAATCTTGGTATTGGCAACTGTGTGTGTGTGTCTGCATCTGAGTGTGTGTGTGTGTGTGTGTGTGTGTGTGTGTGTGTGTGTGTGTGTGTGTGTGTGTGTGTGTGTGTGTGTGTGTGTGTGTGTGTGTGTGTGTGTGTGTGTGTGTGTGTGCGTGTGTGTGTGTGTGTGTGTGTGTGTGTTTGTAGGTTATACCAATTTGAGGCCTGTTCCACCCAACAAAACCCCCCATTACCCTACTTTACAAGGGCAGCTGATGTCATTCACCTTAGATGCACATTTGGACATTTTCAGCAATCTAAGCTTCGTGGCACTTGCGATAAGTATGTAGTACTATAGTACATACAACCAGATAGGTAGAGAGACTAATCTTAGTACTGGCAACTGTGTGTGTTTGTAGGTTATACCATTTGATGCCTGTTCCACACAGTAAATCCCCCATTGCCCCAGTTTACAAAGGCTGCTTTTATTCACCTTAGAAGCACCTTTGGGTACTTTTCAGACAACTAAGCTTCATGGAGCATGCAATAAATACTTAGCATTATAGTGCATACAACTAGATAGGTAAGGGGTTTAATCTCAGTACTGGCAAATATCTGTCTAAGTCTATGTGTGCTTGTAGGTTATACCATTTTGAGGCCTGTTCCACCAGTAACCCCCATTGCCCCACTTTACAAGGGCTACTGATATCATTCACCTTAGAAGCACCTTTGAACACTCTTTAGCCATCTAAGTTTTGTGGTGCATGTGATAAGTATGTAGCACTGTAGTACATACAACTAGATAGGTAGGGGTTCTAATCTTGGTACTGGAAACTGTGTGACTGAGTCTGTGTGTGCTTGTAGGTTCATAGGTTCATATGTTCATAGGTAGGTACTAGGCTATCGGCCCTGGGGCCTATACAAGCCCAGCCAAAATGGTACCCTGGCTTTTGCCACCCAAGAAAATTATTTTCCTGTGCCACTGTCGAGCAGAGCCACAGAGGTGATCCCCGGGGTGAACTTCCTATTTTCCATCCAATCATCAAGATTTTTCTTGAAGAGTGCTAATGAGGAGCTTTGTTTGATATAGATAGGTAGTTTATTCCAGAGTATGGGAAGTCTCTGAGACAGGAATCTATCCCTCTGGCATGTTCTGTTTATTGTGGTGACAAGGTTTAGGTCCCTAGAGCATGTAGCACAGAGGGATTGGGATTTCTTTAAGTGGAGCATTTCCAACAGCTCTGGGTTTGACATAGCTTTGTATGTTAGGCAGAGATCACCTCTGAGTAGGCGATATGCGATGGAGTAAAGCTGGAGTTTTTGAGATGGTCTGCATAGGGCATCTGTTTGAGGCTGGTAATCCTCTTTGTGAGGTATTTCTGTGGCCTTTCCAGTTGTTGTAGATGTCTTGTGAGGTACATACCAAAAGGGGCGTTGTACTCTATAATGGGTCTAATGAGTGATGAGTAGAGGGGAACAATGACCTTTTTTTTTCTAGATGAGAAACCTTTTGTGATGAGGTGTGCCACGTAGAAGGATTTCCTGACTACTGTGGCAATGTGATTATCAAAGGAGAGACTACTGTCCACCTGTGTCCCAAGGTCTCTTATCACACTTTCGGTGTTAAGTATACTACCGCCTATGTTGTAGTTCATGGGTACAGAGTTTTTACCAAAGGGAATGACAATGCACTTTTTGGCATTGAGCTTGAGGCCATGGCTTTGACACCAGGCATCTGTCTCAGTGAGGCCCTTTTGTAGGATGTCCACATCATTAGGAGTTTTGATTATGGCTCCTAGTTTGCAGTCATCTGCGAACTTCATTAGCCAAAGACCTTCTGTGTTAGCCTGTACTTCAGAGAAGTAAATACAAAACATGAGAGGACCCAGGACTGAACCCTGTGGTACTCCACTTGTCACTGGTCTGAAGTCTGATTTGGAGTCTGCTACTTTCACAGTGTGGGTTCTGTCAGTGAGCCAGTGGGCAACCCATCTTGTGACATAGGGATTTATACCTAGTTTAGTGAAGTTATCTATAATTCCAGAGTGGGGGATGGTGTCTAAAGCCTTGGCAAAATCTAGATAGGCTCTGTAAACCACCTTACCCTTGTCTATGGCTTTGGTGACTGTTTCAAATAAGTTTATCAGGTTTAGGAGACATGATCTGCCTTTTACAAACCCGAACTGGGTGGGGCCCAGAGTTTGGAGATTACCAATGTCTTTGTTTATAAGTTCCATGATGATACATTCCATGGCCTTGCAGACCAGGCTTGTCAGGCTAATGGGGCGGTAGTTCCTGGGGTCCGTGGTGGCTCCCCCCTTGTGGTTTTACCATTCTGAGGACTGTTCCATCCAGTAAAACCCCAGTTGCCCTACTTTACAAGGGTGGCTGATGTCATTCACCTTAGAAGCACCTTTGGACACTCTTCTGCCATTTAAGCTTTGTGGAACTTGTGATAAGTCCATAGTACTATAGTACATGCAACTAGATATGTAGGAATTCTAATCTCAGTGCTGACAACTGAGTGTTTGTGTATGTGTCTGGTGTGTGTATGTGTGTGTGTGTGTGTGTGTGTGTGTGTGTGTGTGTGTGTGTGTGTGTGTGTGTGTGTGTGTGTGTTTGTAGGTTATACCATTTTGAGGCCTGTTCCACCCAGTAACCCCCTCATTGCCCTAGTTTACAAGGGCTGCTGATGTAATTCACCATAGAAGCACCTTTGGACACTCTTCTGCCCTCTAAGCTCAGTGGTGTTTGGGATAAGTACATAACACTATAGTACATACAACTAGATAGGTAGGGTTTCTGATCTCAGTGCTGGTAACTGCATCTGAGTCTGTGTGTGTGTGTTTGCAGGTTATAACATTTTGTGCCTTGTTCCACCCAGCAAATCCCCCCATTGCCCTACTTTACATGGGACTGCTGATGTCATTCACCTTAGAAGCACCTTTGGACACTTTCAGCCATCTAAGCTTTGTGGCGCATGTAATAAGTATGTAACACTATAGAACATACAAATAGATAGGTAGGGGTTCTAATCTCAATACTGACAACTATGTGTTTGTTGGTTATACCATTTTGAGGCCAGTTCCACTTAGTAACCCCCCCATTGACCCACTTTACAAGGGCTGCTGATATCATTCACCTTAGAAACACCTTTGGACACTCTTTAGCCATTTAAGCTTTGTGGTGCATGCAATAAGTACATAGCATTGTAATATATATACAGCTAAATAGGTAAGAGTCCTAACCTTGGTACTAGCAACTGTGTGTGAGTTCTGTGTGTGCTTGCAGGTTATACCATTTTGAGGCCTGTTCCACCCAGTAACCCCCCCATGGCCCCACTTTACAAGGGCTGCTGATGTCATTCACCTTAGAAGCACCTTTGGACACTCTTTAGCCATCTAAGCTTTATGGTGCTCACAATAATGGCGTAGCACTATAGTACATGCAACTAGGTAGGTAGGGGTTCTAATCTCGGTACTGATAACTGAGTGCATGTGTGTTTGTAAGTTATACCATTTTGAGGCCTGTTCCACCCAGTAGCCCCCTGTTGGTCCACTTTACAAGGGTTGCTGATGTCATTCACCTTAAAAGCACTATTGGACACTCTTCAGCCATCTAAGCTCTATGGCACTTGGGATAAGTATGTAACACTATCATACCTCTCAACCTCTTAGAGCACAAAATCTGGACAAAGCCATAAATAAAAGTGGGACAAAGGCCCAAACATAGGGACAATGTTCAAAAACTGCTCATACAAACTTAGAAAGTTGATAGAATAACAGGTTTTGCATTAGCATGAATTTTCTGAAAGGTATGAAGTCTGAAACTCAAATGTCTGTCATTATTTTCTAACTTCAGTCTTTAATGATTTGCAATTAATTTGACAGAAAATCACAATTTTATGAAAAATGGACCAAAATATGTGGCAAAACTCTTGACATTTTACAAAAATCTGTGCAGTTGAGAAGTATGAACACTATAGTACATACAACTAGAAAGGGAGGGGTTTGAATCTCAATACTGGCAACTGTAATACTGTGTGTGTGTGTGTGTGTGTGTGCGTGTGTGTGTGTGTGTGTGTGTGTGTGTGTGTGTGTGTGTGTGTGTGTGTGTGTGTATATATATATATATATATATATATATATATATATATATATATAAATATATCTACTTCAGTAGATCAAACCTTTATTAGTTCGAACCACATATGGCTGAGACCATATGTTCGAACTCGTAAAAGTTCAACCACTGATGTAAAACCACATAAAACCAAAAAACACTAAACTATATATATATATATATATATATGTGATGCATAATCCATGCGGTGGTTAGTTATACCATTTTCATGCCTGTTGGACCCCTCCCCATGGCATTACATCACAAGACCTGTTGATGTCATCCACCTTAGATGCACCATTTTAAACTCTGTAGGCCGTACCACTCCACTGTACAACTTATTGCAGAATAATCAGATGTTTGCCACAGAAACCTCCGAGGCAAAAACACACATGATCTCCACAGCCCTCCACACCACATACCACACATAGTTCACACACCTGTGTCTCACAACCACTAAGGCTTAACCATAAAACCAACATATTAGCCATAGGTGACTCCATTGTGAGACACACAGATGTGCCTCTCACCAGGCTGGATAAGGATAAAGTCACGGTTAGTTGTCTGACAGGGGCCAGAATCCACCATATCACACATGCACTCAAGTCACTCAATAACAGGTACTGTCATGACTCTGTCATAGTCTATGTTGGTGTGAATGACTTGAGATGTACCTCCTGGACTATATGAAGAGAGACATGATTGAACTCACTGAATATGTGTCCCAGGCAGGTATGTCTCTAGCCTTAAGCAGCATTCTACTGTCACCATAATCATGCCTGAATACAAACAGAAAATGATTGACTTTAACAATTGGTTAAGTTTCTGGTGTCATTCCAGGGGGATCCAGTACATGACAGCCTGGGAAGATATGATCGACAGACAACAAGGCTTTGTGAGAGATGGCCTGCATCTGTCTCACCTGGGCTTCAGGATTCTGGAAAAGGCTCTTGCCTCCCTTATAGTGTAGTTTTTAGGAAAAGTGATAAGGTTAAAGCTACCAACATAAAAATTTCAACAAAGCACAAATTAAAGGTAATGCTGCTAAACGCTAGGAGTCTAAACATGAAACTGCACTCATTGCTAGCATTCCTAATCCTGGAAAATGCTGACATCTGTGCAGTCACAGAAAACTGATTCAAAGCTGTGGAGAGCATCCCAGCCTTACCTGGTTATTCATCCTGTTATTCATTCAGATCCTAAACTGTGAGTAGTAAAGCCAAAGGCAGTGGAGTTTCAATATATATTAAAGACATACACATCTCCAGGCTGGTCAAAGAGTATGACACACAGGAGACACTCTAGGTGCAGTTAACTATTGACAAGACCCCTATACAAATCATAGAGCTACCAGCCCCCAAATCTGACTCAAAATGCCCAAACTGCCTATATAGACCTCTTCGAATCTATCAAGATTCAACCCTTTACCCTGATCCTGGGTGACTTTAACTATCCAGTCACAGAATGGAAGAACTACTCTTGCCAGAACACAAATGCCCAGACATTCCTCGATTTTGTTAATGGAAATGCTTTGGAATAGCTAGTCGATACCCCCACAAGAGATAATATCTTGAACTTGGTATTAACCAACATCAGTAGCCACTGCAGCATCATCCTCCCTTGAAAGATCAGACCATAAAGTGGTCATGTTCAAAGTCACCATCTCCCCCAATGCCTCTCTAGCTAGGGTCATTCAAAAAAAACTTTTCCAGAGCTGATTACAGCCTCCTGAGAGATGGTATAAACAGCTTCACAGCCCCCTCCCCCTCTCTAGGAACTGGCACCAGTATCCCAAACTATACCAAATTACTATATGAACATTTATATAAATGCATGGGATCAGGAATACCTGACAGGACTAAATCATCCACCGCAAGGAAGGGTACCCCTCTCTGGTGGACATCTGCAATAAATAAACTCTATAACAAAATAAATATTTGCTGTTCAGGACCAAAAAGTAGCAGGTGACCAATTGGAAGCAATCTCTTCTTAGCCTAAACAAGCAAATAAGAGCACTAGTGAAATCCTCCAAAGCAAACTTTGAGTCCAAATTGGCCACATCTAGTAGAGACAATCATAAGGCCTTCTTCACATATGTCCATAATCTCATAGGTAGCGTCCAGATCTGTTCAGAGGTGGTGGTCAAGGACACTACATATACAGATGCCATAGATATAACAAACTTGCTGGCTGACAGATTCAGTGAAAATGTCACCCCTCTGTCCCCCCATCAGTAAATCAGGACATTCCCAGTACCTGCCCCCTTCCCCTTATATCTAGGGATCAGGTCATCACTGCTCTCTCAAAGGAAAAAAATACAGCCTCCATGGGACTTGATAACATCAAAGGCTGCATCTTACATGAACTCATGCAGGAACTTGCATCACCATTAGGCATCCTATTCAACCAAAGCCTGAGTACCAGTTTTGCCCCAGCTGAGTGTAGGACAGCCACTGTCATCCCTTTACACAAAGGTGGAACATCCACTGATCCAGGAAATTACAGACCCATCAGCCTAACTAGCCTGATCTGCAAGGCCATGGAATGGATTATCATGGACCTCATTAACAAGGACATTGGCAACCTCCAAGCACTTGATCCCACACCATTTGGCTTCATCAAAGGGAGGTTATGTCTGTTAAATTTGGTTGACTTTTTTGAGACAGTCACCAAAGCCATAGATGAGGGGAAGACAATGCACAGTGCCTACCTTGACCTGGCCAAAGCCTTCAACACTATTCCCCATTCGGGTATAATAGATAAACTCTCTCAACTAGGCATCAATCTGTATGTTACCATATGGATAGCCAACTGGCTGACTGATAGAACCCACCTAGTCAAAATAGGGGAAGCCACCTCAAGCAGTAGACCCGAATCGAGTGGCGTACCCCAGGCTTCGGTCTTGGGGTCTCTGTTATTTGGGATATACTTTTCTGAGGTACAAGCCCAAACCAGTGGGCTATGGCTGACCAAGTTTGCAGATGACTGCAAGTTGGGAGTTGTCATCAATTCCACTAGTTATGTGGACATCCTCCAAGAGTGTCTCACCCAACCAAATGACTGGTGTCAGAATCATGGTCTCAATCTAAATACAAAAAATGCATCATCATCCCCTTTGGGGAGAGAGATATCCCCACAAATTATCACATTAATAACAACGTTCTATAGCACACAGTCAGTCGTGAGGGATTTTGGCACCCAGATTGATAGCAGCCTTACTTTTGATTACCATGTTGCTTCCATTGTATGGAAAGCTTTCTACATGGCACACCTCATAAGTAAGGGTATTTCATCCAGGAACAAGGAGGTCATAACATCCCTGTATTCTTCCCTTATAAGTCCCATTATTGAGTACACCCCCCCATTCGGCATGTACCTCGCAAAGCACATGCAGCAGCTGGAGAGACCACAGAGGCTCCTCACCAGGAGATCCAGGGCTTCAAAAATCTACCATACACAGATAGGCTAAAAGCCCTATCCCTCTACTCTGTTTCATACAGACTCCTCAGAGGTGACTTCTGCTTGGCATACAAGGCAATATTGGACCCCACCTTGATGGGACTGTTGCATGTCCACAAGTCAAGCTCCACTTGAGTAACCCACACACGTGGCCTCAACCTGGTCTGTGACATCAGTAGGACTTGCTGGCGGGACAGATTTGTGTCCCAGAGACTCTTCTATCTATGGAATAAACTCCCTCTCCACGTCAAGCAGAGCACCTCTTTGCCCCTTTTTATGTGCAACCTGGATAACTGGATGAGAAATAGAAAATACATCCCTGGGATTCCACCCGTGTCCCTGCTGGACAGGGGCATCGGGTGCTGATTTGTTTATGCATGGGCTAAACTCTTGGCTAGGCTTATAAGGGCCTCAGGGCCAATAACCTAGTAATGTCCTATGATCCTATATGGCTCATGTCTCATACAAAAGGGATTTTCTGTCAAATCATTGCCAAATAATTGAGAATTGACTTCAGAAATATTGACAGACATGCATTTCGTATGTCATACCCAACTGAAAGGTCATGCTGACGCAAAACCTGTTACCCTATCAGTTGTCTATGTACGTAAGAGAAATATGTGAAAAGTGTCCCTATATTTTGTGAGTGCATCTCACAATTAATGAAGACTTTGCCCAGGTTAATTGGTGTATGACATTGTGAGGTATGTCTCCAGTAGATAACTGCCGTGGCACATGTGATAGGTATGTAGCACTATAGTACAGACAACTAGATAGGTAGAGATTATAATCTGAATACTGCCAACTGTGTGAGTGTATGTGTTTGTGTATGCATATCCCCTTAAGCAGCATGGTTGTCGTGTGTGTGTGTGTGTGTGTGTGTGTGTGTGTGTGTGTGTGTGTGTGTGTGTGTGTGTGTGTGTGTGTGTGTGATGGTTATACCATTTAGTGTGCCTGTTCCACCCTGTTAAGTCTCCCATTGGCAACCTATTCAGGGCCTACAGATGTCATCCACATTAGAAATGAACTTACATATTTTATAAATCAAAACCACTGTTGTGCATGCAATACCTATGTTGGTATTTAGTGTAGGTAACTAGATAGATAGGTCTTCTAAACACAAAAGTGCCCACTCTGTGTGCATGTGTGCTTCAATGCATGTCCACATGCAGCATTGTGTGTGTGGGTGAGATGGTTATAACATTATTAGGGCCTGTCAAACCCCTAGTGGCAATCCTTACACCACCTGCATATGTCAACTGCCTGAATAGTAGTGGCAGACACACCTACACTTTTTTTTACTTATTTTCCCACCCTTCTTAGATTCAACAATTAACACCTCTTATCCCCTATCCTACATTAACTCTGTTAAGATTTTATGTAAAACTGTAATGTCAACCCTGTGTTATTTCACATTGTAACAAATCTAACAGGAATATGCACCAATGGATTTTTCTTATTTTAATTGACTTATTTATGTGTGTGTATGTGTAATTTTACCTTTTGCTTTTTTGACTGTATTTTCACTGCAATCGTGGATTTTTTGCCATGTTGTGTAATACCATCATTCTTCAATAGTATTACATAAATGTAAATGCACTGTCTTCATATTATATTGTTGTTCATGGAGCTCTTCTCCCCCGGGACTCCATTGGAAATAGGGTCTTCTATGTCCAATGTACTATCCTGGTAAATACACTGTAAACTAAATAAATAAATAGGCTCTGTGGCGCTTGCATCATGTATATAGCAACAACATAGGTAAAATTAGCCAGGTAGGGGTTGTACTCCTAACAATGGCAGTACATGGTTGGTGTGTGTGTATGTATGTATATCCCCTTGCAGTGGTGTGACTGTATTAGGGCTATCAGTATACCTCTCAAACCATCATAGAAGGACACCTGGCTAAAGCCATACAGAAGAGTTGTACAAAGGCCAGATATTAGGCTCAATCTTTACATATTGCCGCAACACACATAAAAAGTAGACAGCATAGCAGGTTGTGCATTGGCATGCATCCCCTGAAGGTTATGTGCTCTGACCTGACAATATACATCATCATTTTATAACGTTACTTTGTCATGTTTTGCCACATATATGCCATAAAACCAGAATGTCATAGGGAATGGAACAAACGTATGTGGCAAACATCAGGACATTTTGCAAAATTATGCAGAGGAGAGAGGAATGGCCACCATGTGTCCCACCTGGAGGTTGCAGTCCATGTTCGGCCAGGTGTTCCCTGTGACAATGACTCAAGCAATACAGAAGTCCCCAAAGTATAGGACAACAAACATACCCATAACATTGTCTACTAGTTGTATAAAGTAGTTATTTCACATCAGAAGCACCTGAATGTTATGACAAATAGCATAAGCAAAGGTAATGTGACTCCAAACAACTGTCATATTAGCAAACCCAGGGAAGTCCTGTCAGTTGCACTTCCCATGGGTATGGTATGTTCTAGCAACTGCCACGGTACTGTAAGATGTGTAACACAGTCCACATTTGATAAGATGGCAAACCTAATCTGTGTTGCATATGTGTGTGCAATATGTAGACCTGTGGAGGTCCAGTGATTAGCTGCTGCACCCAATGACCCACACGTATGTAGGCATGAATGCTAACTGCCACCACTCACATGCTTTGCCAGAGATGGCCTGCACCTGTCACCCCTGGGATTCAGGTTACTGGCTAAAGCTCTTGCCACCCCTATAGTGCCTTTTTTAGGCAAGGTTCAAAGGATAAAACCACCACCATAACAGATAGAAACAGGAAAAATCTGAAGGTAATGCTACTCAATGCTAGAAGTCTAAACGTCAAAATGCACTCTCTTGAGGCACTCCTAAAAATGGAGAACATTGATATCTGTGCAGTAACTGAGACCTGGTTCAAGGCTCCAGAGAGCACCCCTGCAATACCAGGCTACAATTCTTACCACACTTTTTGGCCACAAAACCAGGACCGAAACACTAAAGGTGGAGGAGTGTCCATATTCACCAAGGATATTCACACCTCCAGGCTAGTTGCCCAACACAATGCATCTGAAATTCTCCAGGTGCAACTAACACTAGGTAAGACTGCAATCCAAATTGTAGCTTGCTACAGATCCCCAACCATGCCCCAAGATTCTCACTACACCTTTCTAAACATACTGGAAAATATTAAGATACAACCAAACACCCTAATACTGTGTGATTTCAACTACCCTGCCATTAATTGGGAAAACTACTCAGGTACCAACTCCTTTTCCCAACAGTTCTTGAAATTCATAAATTCCAATGCCCTGGATCAACTAATCCATTGTCCCACCAGGGGCTCCAATATCCTAGGCCTGGTCATTACCAACATGGGAGATAGATGTTCTGCACCAGTGGTCACCCCCTCATTGGTCAGGTCTGACCATAAGCAAATCACCCTTGACATCCACATCCCACCCCACCCCCCAGTAAGGAAACCTCCTTAAAAACTTCTCCAAAGCCAACTTCAAGCTACTGAAGTCAGAAGTAACAAACTTCACAACACCCACGCAGACAGGATCTGGAAGTTCGACTGCAGAATCCTACACTAAGGCACTGTATGAGCACATCCACTCGTGCATGAATCGTGCCATCCTAAATAGAACCAAGATGCTCTTCTCCAAAAAAAGGAAGCCAATCTGGTGGTCCCCTGCTCTAAACAAACTATACAACAGAAGGAAGAAACTGTTGCAAAAAAGAGGAAAATCCCAGGATGCAAAAACTCCCTCACCAGCCTCAGTAAGAAGCTGAAATCCCTCATAAAATCCTCAAAAGCTAGTTACGAAAATAAAATTGCCAAAGATTCCAAAGACAACCACAAGGCATTCTATAGTTATGTCAAGAATCTAAATGGCAATGCCCAGATCTGCTCTGAGTTACAACAGAATGGCATTAAATATACTGATCCCAAGGATATTGCCAATATCCTGGCAGATCGATTTAGTGCCAACTTCACCCACTCTCTCAACCCTTAAAGGGCCAATCTCAATACCAAAAGATTGCCAAATTCCAATAATCATGGCCACACAGGTAGAAATCACACTCTCCAAAGCTAAGAATACAGCATCCATGAGACCAGATGACATCCCAGGCTGTGTACTACATGAACTACAAAATGAACTGGCACCTCACCTAAGTGTCATGTTTAATCATAGCCTCACCTCAGCCTTCATGCCCACTGAGTGGCGCACAGCTACAGTTATCCCGGTCCACAAGGGAGGATCCACCTTGGATCCCAGGAACTACCATCCCATCAGTGTGACAAGCCTGATTTGCAAGGGCATGGAATGCATTATCATGGACCTTATAAACAAAGACATTGGCAACCTCCAAACACTGGACCCCACCCAGTTTGGGTTTGTGAAGGGCAGATCTTGTCTCTGAATCTGATTGACTTCTTCGAATCAGTCTCCAGAGCTGTGGGCAAGGGTAAGGCAGTCCACATAGCCTATCTGGACCTCGCCAAGGCCTTTGACACCATCCCCCACTCTGGAATCAAAGATAAACTTACTAAGCTGGGCATAAATTCCTACATCACTCGATGGGTTGCTAACTGGCTTACTGACAGAACCCAGAAAGTAAAAGTAGCCGACTCCAAATCCAGCTCCAGACAAGTGACAAGTGGAGCACCTCAGGGTTCAGTCCTGGGACCACTCTTGTTTGGCATCTACTTCTCTGAAGTACAGGCCAACACTAAGGGACTCTGGCTAACAAAGTTTGCATATGACTGCAAACTGGGAGCCATTATTGAATCCCCAAATGATGTGGATATTCTACAAAAGGGCCTTACTGAAACAGATGCCTGGTGCCAGAGCCATGGGCTCAAGCTTAATGCCAAGAAATGTATAGTTATCCCCTTTGGAAAAAACATGTACCCATGCATTACCACATAGGTGGCAGGGCACTAAACATCGAAAGTGTGAGGAGAGACTTAGGGACACAGGTGGACAGTGGTCTCACTTTCAATAACCACATTGCCACAACAGTCAGGAAATCCTTCTATGTGGCACACCTCATCACTAAGGGCTTTTCATCCAGAAAAAAGGAGGTCATTGTCCCACTGTACTCATCCCTCATTAGACCCATTATAGAGTATAATGCCCCATTTGGTATGCACCTCACAAGACATCTGCAACAGCTGGAAAGGCCACAGAAATACCTCACTAAATGAATCACAGGCCTAAAGCAGATGCCATATACTGACCATCTAAAAAAACTCCAGCTATACTCTGTAGCATATCGTCTACTCAGAGGCGATCTCTGCTTAACATACAAGGCCATGTCAAACCCTGAGCTGTTGGACATGCTCCACTTAAAGAAATCCCAATCCCTCAGAGCCACACGCTCCAGGGATCTAAACCTTGTCATCACAATGAACAAAACATGCTGGAAGGATAGGTTCCTGACCCAGAGACTCCCCATACTCTGGAATAGATTGCCCATACATATCAAGCAGAGCGCCTCATTGGCCCTCTTCAAAAGGAATCTTGATGATTGGATGGGAGATAGGAAATTCACCCCGGGGATGACAGGGGCCTGGAGAAGTAAATATTGTGGGAAGAAATATCCAGGGAATTGTTATGGCTAGGCTTGCATAGGCCCTAGGGCCGATAGCCTAGTACCAACCTATGAACCTATGAACCTATGTAGGTACTATCCAAGGCTGTGTCCACTGTATGTAGTGTGCTGTCTGTCATAGACACACAACAAACTGCCTTTAACACACTGCTATGGGGTCATACAGTGGGTATGGAATGGTGCCAACCTCCTGGACTCACGCTGAATGCAGACAACAGTACCATCATGCCATATGGGCAGCATAGTGGTGCAGTGGTAGCCTTGTCACCTCACAGCAAGAGGTTCTCTGGTTCAATTCTTGGTTGGGGTGCCTTCTGTGCGGAGTCTGCATGTCCTCCCTGCATCTGTGTGAGTTTCGTCTGGGTGCTCTGGTTTTCTCCCATGACACAAAGACACACATCTGGAGCTTTTTCCCCAGGACTCCGCTGAAAAATGGCTTAGTTCCAAGTCAGACTTTCCCAGCAAACAAATGTTAACTAAATAAATAAATAAATAAATAAATAAATAAAATGTCATGGACATGGCCATACTATGTCTCACATCAATGGCTACACCATTAACACATAGTCAGTGTTGACAGACCTGGGTACTCAGGAGGATAGCACTGTCACATTCAAGCAACAAGTAGTGTCAGCAGTCAGAAAAGGCTTGTACATGCTTTACCACATTGGTAAAGGGACTGCATCCAGACAAATGGTGGATGTTACCTCTAAGTATTGGTCATTAATATAATACATTAGCAGCATAGCAGTTCTGAAATGTACCTATGCAGACAGCAGCAGCAAGTTGAAAGGCTAAGTTAACACCCACAAATGTTATCCATGGCCTTCAACACCTCCTGCACGCTGACATTCCAGATTCAGTACCGCCCCACTCTGTATCTGACAGGTTTGCCACAGGTGGGCTGTGGCATGCCTAGTTGGTAATGTGCTCACCCCTTCAACATCTGCTCCATATATGTGAGCATAACTTTGTAAGCATTACCAGCACAACAGGCCAGAATCACATATGAGACAGCTAAATTATCTGCCGAAAAAACATGTTTGTATACCACAGGCTGCCCTTTTTCAGGAAAGCACACACCATTCATGTCAAACACAGTACCATGCAAACCCTCCTCATCTGCATCAAGGTTGAGGAAGGTGACACACTCCACCATATTGCATACACACCGCTATATCTCACCAACAGGTACTGTCATGAGCCTGTCATAGTACCTGTAGGTGTTTCTGGCATGACATGTACAGTCCTAGACTGTATGCAGTGAGACAGGAGTGAGATCCCTGATTATGTGTCCCAGGCAGGTATCTCCCTAGCCTTAAACAGCATTCTACTGTCACCCAGATATATGTCGCAATACAATCATGAAATGGTTGGACTTAATATGTGCCCCTTTCATTTTGTGATATTCCCGGTGTACCAGTATCTGTGATTGTGGGATGATATGATAAACAGACCATGATACTCAGTAAGTGAAGCCCACCATCTGTCTTCACAGGTTCTCATGGGTCTAGCAGTGGTTGTCGGCAGCCCCATAGTGACCCCATTAGTAATGGTGGTGAGGTAATCAATACCAACATACAACTGTCAGTGTGGCACACATTGAAGGCCATGCTCCTAAATGATAGAGGTGTATACATGACTTAGACCTCATTGCAAGCATTCTTAACCCAGGGAACTGCAGACATCTGTACAGTCACACACACCATGATTCACAGCTGCAGAGAGCACACCAGCCTCACCTGGTCAAGCATGCTATCATACATTCAGAACATAAAGGGGAAGCTGGTACAGGTATGGGACATGGTGTTTCAGTAAATATGAGACACATAAACAACTCCACGCTGTAGAGCCAGTAAGATGCATTGGGGATACTGCATGGGTAGTTCATCACTGACAGCACACACCTATGCAGATAACAACTAGCTGCCAGCCACCACATCTGAGCAGTAATCCCATTCTGCCTATATGGAAATCATCAACTGTATTAGAGGGTGTGTCTGTACCCTGAACTTGGGTCACTTCAATTACTGTAACATGCATTGTAAGGCATATTCATGACAGTACACAACTGCCCTGAGAGATGTCATCAGTCCAATTACAAACACCTCAGTGCAGCCAGGGGCTACCCACACATGAGTTGAATGTGTAGTGCAGTTGACAATACACAACAGAGGTTACCACTGCAGCATACCTACAGTGTCATCATCTATGACAACACTAACATCAAGCTGTGACGTTTGCCCTCACCATTTCCCACAATACCCGTATAGCTACTGTCAGCCATACATACACTTCCAACATGTAGAACATCCTCTGGGGGGTGTAAACACAGCCACACAGCCCCCAACACCTCATCAAAGACTGGCAGCAATAGGCACACATACACACAAGCACTATATGTGCATGTCTATAGATCCATGTAGTATACTATACACTACAAGCATACACCTTCTTCTGCTAGGATATGTACACCTGTCTGGTGGACATCTACAATACATACTATCCATAACAGGGATGACATACCACTGTCCGACACAAAGTAGGGGCAGGTGCCCATTCTGGAGCAATGTCTCCATAGTGTGTACGTGAGAGTAGAATCAGTCCTGCACACCTGCACCACAAACAATGAGCTTACTTTGTCTACATCCACTACAGACAGTCCTCTCCTCTACTGTACATATGTCTGCAACAGCACAGGGTGCACCTGCATCTGCTCACTTGTGGTAGTCATGGACACCAGCTATACCAGTGCTGATGGCATGGCATACTGTATGGTTGACAAAGTCAGTGTAAGTGACACCCCCTCTCTTCACCATCAATACATCAGGATGTCCACACAAACTCACCCATCTCCTAAATGTGGGGAATGGTTCACCACTGTTAGCTAAATATCATGGTATACATCTGCAGTGGGACACAACCACATCACACAGTGCATCCTACATGCCCCAAACCATTACCTTGTAACACCATAGGATACTGTATTCAAAGGAGGGATGCCCACTGCCATTGTTCCAGCCATTTGATGGGCGAGTACTGTCACCCTTCCTCAGTATGATGTGGTGTACACCACTCAGTCACACGATACACCAAGCAGCCAAACTATGCTGTTCTGCAAGGCCATGGCACAATTTATATTGGAACCCATTAACCACGACATTGGCGACTGGCACACACTCCTTCATGGACAATTAGGCATTGTCCAGGAAGGGGTCATGTCTGTTACACTTGGTTGACCTGTATGACACAGTTACCATATGCATGGATGGGGGGGTGACACTACAAACCACCTACCTTGACCTGGAAAAACCCTGTGATGGCATAACCCACCTACCCATGATAGATATAACACTTCCATGTATATATCACACCATATGTTACCATAAAGGGTATCACAGTGGTGCGGAGACATGACCCACCTACTCATTATAGACATAACACTTCCATGTATACATCACACCATATGTTACCATAAGGGTATCACAGTGGTGTGCAGACACGACCCACCTACCCATTATAGATATAACACTTCCATGTATACATCACACCATATGTTACCATAGGGGTATCACAGTGGTGCACAGACATGACCCACCTACCCATTATAGATATAACACTTCCATGTATACATCACACCATATGTTACCATAGGGTATCACAGTGGTGCACAGATACAACCCACCTAACTATTATAGATATAACACTTCCATGTATACATTACATCATATCTTACTATAGGGGTATCACAGTGGTGCACAGACACAACCCCCCCTACCCATTATAGATATAACACTTCCATGTATACATCACACCATATGTTACCATAGGGGTATCACAGTAGTGCACAGACATGACCCACCTACCCATTATAAATATAACACTTCCATGTATACAGCACACTATATGTTACCATCAGGGTATCACAGTGGTGCACAGACATAACCCACCTACCCATTATAGATATAACACTTCCATGTATACATCACATCAAATGTTACCATAGGGGTATCACAGTGGTGCGCAGATATGACCCATCTACCCATTATAGATATAACACTTCCATGTATACATCACACCATATGTTACCACAGGGGTATCACAGTGGTGCACAGACATAACCCACCTACTCATTATAGATATAACACTTCCATGTATACATCACACCATATGTTACCATAGGGGAATCACAGTGGTGAGCAGATATGACCCATTTACCCATTATATATATAAAACTTCCATGTATACATCACACCATATGTTACCATAGGGGTATCACAGTGGTGTGCAGACACGACCTACCTACCCATTATAGATATAACACTTCCATGTATACATCACACCATATGTTACCATAAGAGTATCACAGTGGTGTGCAGATGTGACCCACCTACCCATTATCGATATAACACTTCCATGTATACATCACACCATATGTTACCATAAGGGTATCACAGTTGTGCACAGATATGACCCACCAATGCCACATAGGAGAATCCTCCCCAAATGGTTTACCCATATCTAGCAGAGTAACCTGTTGTTCTGTGTACTGCCCTCTGTTATGTGTGATGTACACCCCTGAGGTGCAGGGAACACCCATTACCCCTTGTCCAACCATGTCTGTGGATGACTGCATGCTGTGTGCTGTCGCCAGATTCCCTAATGATGTGGACATCTGCCTAGGAGGGTCTCACACAGATAGATGACTGTTAACAGACACATGGACTTAGGCCGCATACCACAACATCCATTGTCAACCCCTTTGAGGAGAGTGACATCCACACATATTATCACAGTACTAAATACATCCTAGGCACGCAGTTGTTCATGAGGGATCTGTGGACACAGGCATTTGGCATCAAGACCTATCACTACAAGGTTGCATCTGTTGTAAGGTAATGCTGCTACATGGCCAAAGACATACATATGGGCATGCCATCAAGGGATATGGGGAGTAAACATCCCTGTATTCCCCCCAAGGCACTGTTTTGTCTATGATTCCAAGTTCATCAATCACATCACACAGCACATGCAACAGCTGGGGACATCAATGAGTTTCTCCACCAGGCAATACCACGGCCTCAAACATCTACCATAGAATGATAACCTATAAGGCCAACAGTCTATCCTGTGTCATACATAATCCACAGGGGTGAGCTCAGTGTGGCATGCAAGGCAATCACAGAAACCACGATGATGGGTATATTGCACAGGTGCAACTCATACCCCAGCGTGTTAACACACACACACACACACACACACACACACACACACACACACACACACACACACACATGCCATCAACCCAGTGTGTGACAGCAACTGTGCTTGTTGACAGCTCAGATGTGTATACTACACACTCACCCTGCTGTGGAATGATCATCCTCTCCATATCAGGCAGGTTAGCTTTTAACACCATTGTAGGCGGAACCTGCATCAATGGATGGTTAACTCCACATACACCCTTGGGATAGCACCTGTGTCACTGCTGGACTTGGGTAGCAGGTACTGGCATGCATTCACATGGGCTAACAACCAGCTTAGGCATATAGGTGATCAGGGCCCATATGCCATGTAACCTCATATGGTACCATGGATACGAGTTATGGCCTGTTGCTGTGACAGAATGTGTTGGTATTTGTCCACACCCATCACTGCCATTGACTGTTATGTGTCCCTTTTGGGCAACATTACAGTAGCATGTAATCTGGACTACTTCCAACAAATAGGTGAGTGCTAATACAGGTGCACAAGAACATACCAGCAACATCTGTGCTACACAATAACAGAGGGCACTGCATATCTGTTGTGGGGTGTCCTCCTGGTAGTTGTCCAACATATGCTGTACCCATATTTTGGCATAATGTACACTTATGCCTGATAGATGTAAACCCCCTGCCAGACAAATGTGGACCTCTACACAGCAGTTGGATAATACGTGACGGTTGTCCTCACTGTTTGGGGAATGTGTGTGTGTGACATGCTACAACCCTGTAACATATCAATGGTACATTACTATCTTCTACTTTCATCATTCCCTTACATTGTATGGCCCCTATGTGCCCACTGCTGTTGAGGTTGAGCCAGTGTTTCCCCAGTATTTCTGCCTATGACCTGCTGTCCTGCAGCAGGAAGTCACCAGGTATGCTAGCCATAGGTGTTAGGCAATGAGATACAGCTGTGGAATACACAGGGACCTAGGAAGAATACATCAGGAATGTTCATGGACATCAGGACAATCCTTGAACTAAGCCTGTATGACATTCAGACACTGAGAGGGGCTCACTGACAGTACATGATGTGATATGCCAGCTGTATTGACCACAACTTTTGTCACTATTGTACAACAGACATTCCAGTATCAGTGATATGTGAGCTGACCATTGCTGTGGTGACTCAGGGGCCAGAGGTGTGATATATGTCAATCCTGACAGAGCCATACATGATGGCCATAAGTGCTGGACAGCAGAATAACAGCGACATGCCATTACATTACATGTTGTTGAAACCTACTTTATGATTCCTATATCCCATGTCTGCATCACCCCATCTGCATTCGATTCCATGTGTAATTGTGTGACATACCTGGTATACTGCTGCACTTCTTTGTGGAAGAAATCAAGTGGTGGTCTCCTAGGAAATGGCAGCCTGTCTTCAAGAAGAAGGTGTCAGAGCTGTTTACCATAGGCAGCTGTTTGCCTTTTGTAGCTAATGATCAGGAACAGGTGACTGCCTGTGCAGCAATCAGTGACTCCCACTTGCTACTAGCATCCCAAACAGCTGGGTTGTGTTATCATTAGCCAATGACATGGCAACACAGTGCTATAATTAAGGGCTTCATGTAGGCCTCCCCCGTTTTTCCACACCTCGATAATATCCTACTCACAGGCCAAGAAAAGGGGGGAGGCCTACATGAAGCCCTTAATTATAGCACTGTGTTGCCATGTCATTGGTTAATGATAACGCAACCCAGCTGTTCGGGATGCTAGTAGCAAGTGTAAATCACTGATTGCTGCACAGGCAGTCACCTGTTCCTGATCATTAGCTACAAAAGGCAAACAGCTGCCTATGGTAAATAGCTCTGACACCTTCTTCTTGAAGACAGGCTGCCATTTCCTAGGAGACCACCACTTGATTTCTTCCACAGAGAAGTACAGCATCATAAAGGGTATGTAGAGATACTGTCCAATGTATGGACTGATGTGTTATTTCCACAGTGCCTCATTCTATGTGTGCCCATTGTTAACAGATCTTCAGATTCTATAGCAGTGTACTGTTTAACAATGTGTTGGGGTCAGTGAGCTGACAGGCAGATGTGTGCATCATACATTTATTTATTTATTTATTTTGCATTTGTTAACCAGGTTGGTCCAGCTGGGTAAGAATTTACCCTTTTTCACTGGAGACCTGAGGGGAAAAGCCCCAAACAGACATACAAGTAGAGACACATTTACAATAATAATGAGCAAAACATTGTCATGAATACAATGGATAAGAAAAAAAATAATGTACTCAATGGAATTAAACATAGCTATATACAAAAATATAATAATAAGGTTGTAAAAGGAAAAATGACAATAATAAATCCAAGAGGTATGCAGTAAGGGAATTAAGGTTATAGGTAATCATTTGAAAATAATATGGCATTATTAGATTAGTGGCTAGAAGGAGAAATTGTGCATGTGCATGGGGCCCCAGATATGAGGAAGAAACTAGGGCAGGAGTAAAAAAAAGAGAAAAGTGTATGTACAAGGGGCCACAGATCAGAGGAAGAGATGGTGCAGAAAAAAAAGTAGTAGAGGAGGGATGTAGTGATCTAGAGGGAGGGTGTAGAAGGCAGTGTATATAGATATAGTAAGTTATAGAAATAGGAAAGGTCTTATAGATCAGATGTAGTGGTAAAATGGATATAGGGAGAGGGAGGGGTTAAGTAGGGTGGTTGCAGGTATATATAGGGTTGATGTGCATGCTGCTGCAGTTGATGCTGGTGTATCAGCTGTGTATGTTTGTAGGGGGAGACTGCGACACTTGTCCCTGTCATCTGAGAATTCCCCCACCAACACTTTCTGTATGGTTGTGTTGTGGATTCTCTGCTGTAGGTGTTTGGGAGGTATGTTAGGTCTGTAGCAGTTAGCCGGACAGACTGCTGCATGTGTAGCAGGCCACAGTTGCTGGATTATGGCCAGGACTCCTAATGGGGAGTATAACGACACTGGGGTACTGCATGCTTTATATGTCAGTAAGGGGGCAGTGTCAGCTTTTGTGTCACAGCATAGCCAGGGTGTGTGTACCCATAACAGTCCAGGTGTGGTATGAGCCTCTGGTATGTATGTTAAGTAGTAGTGCCATCCAGTGAGTGGTAGGGGATATTTAGGACATGTACATATTTGTGACATGTATCCCACCCTCACGGCCTTTGATGTGCTCCTGTGGGTGTCAGTGACTGTGTTATCAGCAACCATTTCTGCAGGACATTGCAAGGATCATTTGTTTCTCTGTTGTATTGACAAGCATGTAAATGTTGTGCAACACACTGGACTGTGGGCCTGGACTGTGGGTGTCCTGATGTGAGATATGCTAGGAATGTAACAGACAGAGCTACTAAGTCATATATGTGCAGGCATGCTGTGTGTTACACAGGATTAGCATGGGCATGTGTGTTTGGATGTCTATAGCATGTGACACTGAACTGTCTGTCATGAGTTTGTAAGGTCAATCTGCACTGACCTGCCAGTATTTCAGGACACAGAATAGGTTTGACGACAACCATGCCATAAACATCTGTGGACATTCTGCAACAGTCTGTGCAGTTGTCAGGTGTACCTAACATCGTAGGCATCCCGTACATCCATCAGCATTTATTTTTACTGTATACCACGTCAGTGTCTGCATCACAGGCCCAAGTAAGCTGTCATTTATGCCATTATATTTGGAAGTTGTACCACCGGGAATCAGGTTGTCTTGGTACAAACACTGGTAATTCCCAAGAGGTGTGATGTCCTACTGGTGTATTACACTGAGCTTTGGTTCAGATGTTTCAGGTTTCTATATCTGGCAGATGTGTATGTTATCCCTATTGTTACATCCCTGTGACTTATGATTTATGTACAGGAACAGGTGTAATTCACTGCAGCTTAGTTGTAGTGGTGTGTTGTTCTGACTCTGGTTCAGAGAGTCCTGGAGTTGATACCTGGTAGTGGTGTAGCTGTTCCCCTAATGCTACATCATTGTACTGAAAGTTATAACTTAAAACTGATCACTAAATGTCCACAGATGATTTGGCCTAGTGGTGTGTTGGTCTGACTTTGATGTAGAAGGTCCTAGGTTTGATAGTTGGTAGCAATATAAATTTTCTGTAATGTTACATCACTGCACTGCATGATATAACTTAAGCACTGAGTGCCCAGAGCTGGTTTGGCATAATGGTGTAATGCTCTGACTTTGGTGCAGAGGGTCCTGGGTTCAATAATTGTTAGGGGGAATATTTTTTCCCTAATGTTACATCACTGCACTGCATGATATATTTTAAAATAAACACTAAATGCTTACAGCTGATTTGGCATACTGGTAATGCTCTGACTTTGGTGCAGAGAGTCTTGGGTTTGAGGCTTGCCAGGTCTGGTTATTTTGTTGCTGCCCTTAGCTTCACATGGCAAGCTAATTATTGCTTAGATATATAGAACAGTATTGTAACTTATTGTTCAGTAATGTTACTTCATTCTTAGGTGCATCTATTTTATTATATCTCCTAAAGTTATGCATTTAACTACGTTATCTGTTCCTCGAACTGTAATAGTTTTGTACACTTGTGTCTAACTGGGGCTTTTATACTCAGGTCTCCACTGCAAATGGGCTTCTGGTCAAGCTGGACCACCACAGTTAACATATTGTAATATATACAAAACAAATTAAACATTTACAACATTTCCCTATAACGTGTAAAAAGTCAAATGGTCACAATTTGACACCTGCCCCTAATGTACAAGGGCCGGTGGCCTAATCATTCAGCCAGTGAGAATCTGCTGTTAGACTGCTGTATATGCCTCATATTTCATTTAAGCATAGCTGAGCACCATGTCACGCTGTGCAAAACTGCTCAGCTATGCTTAAACGTGACCCTTTTGACGAACATTAAATGCATCCAGTTTATATTTTTTGGTGTCTGGCACGTGTTCCTTGCAAATGTCAGTAACTACATCGGTAAATAAAAGTAACATTAATATAAAAATGTAAAATTAACATTAATATAAACATGCTTTCCAAAGTAGATGCTGAATGGCCTGTCTTGGTATTAGGCTATAATGCCAACCCTCTACCCAGTGGCATACATACTCCTCAGGGGTTATGTGACTGTGGCACACACAGAAATCATAGGCCCCACATTGCTGTCACTGCTGCACAACAGCAATCCATGCTCCACTGTGGTAACACACACACACACACACACACACACACACACACACACACACACACACACACACACACACACACACACACACACACACACACACACACACACACACACACTCAACCCCGTGAGAGACCTGGACTGCCTTGTGGACAGCTCACATGTGTGTTACACACAAGCAACCTGCAGTGGAATGGGCACCCTGTCCACATCAGGCAGGGTACCTACCTAAACCTTTGCAGGTGTAACCTGGTCAACTGGATGATTAACAACACATACACCCTTGGGAATAACACCTGTGTCCCTGTTGGGCGGTGACATCAGCTGCTGCCTTGCATACGCATGTGCTAACATGTGGGCTAGGCATATGTATGCTCATGGCCCATAGCCTAGTAACCTGACATAGTACCAGGACTACCAGACATGGCCTGACTGCTGTGACAGATTGTGTTGCTATGTGTCCACAACCATCACTGCCATCAACCCCTGGGTGTCACGTATAGGCAATATTACTATAACATGTCATCCAGCCTACATCTGACAAATAGGTGAGTGTGACTACAGGTGCATGTGGACATTCCAGGAACATCAGGGGTACACAATAGCAGAGAGTGGTGCATATGTGGTGTAGGGTGACCTCCTCATAGGTGTCTGACATCTGCAATACCCAGAAGTTTGCAAAATGGGTACATGTGTCTGATAGATGTAGACCCCACACCAACAAATATGTATTCCCACACACCAGGTGGACAATACAAGATGGTTGTCCACAGAGTTTGGGGAATGTATCAGTGATATGCCAGACTCCTGGGGACACAGTAATGGTACATGAATATCTGGTACTGTAGCCATTCCCTTACATTGTATGCTCAGTATGCATGCATTGCTGCTGAGCCACAGACAGCATTCCCCCACTACTAGTACCTATAACCTGCTGTCCTGCTACAGGGGCTGACTAGGTATGCTAGCCATAGGTACCCGGCATTCAGATACACGTGTGGGGTACACACTGACCTAGCCAAAATATGTCAGGAATGGTCAGGGAGACCTGGAAAATCTGTGAAATAATCCTGTATGACATTGACAGACTGAGACAGGCTCAAGGATGGTACATGATGTGATATGTCAGCTGTACCCACCAGTAAGTACTGTCAGTGCGATGCCCCTGCACTGGCCTAGTAATCAAGGAGCCTCAGTCATCACTACTACCACCAGTGAGGGATGTACACAATGGGAGGATGACAAATGCACACAGAGTAAAGTACAATTACCCTTCAGAGCACACAGAGATCACAGTCAGTCTGGGGCTGGTTTCTCCATCCTCTTCAGATCCCCAATAAGACTCCCCACTGGCACAGCTATATGGTTTATATCTTAGCAGAGCACCCAAGCCAAAACATCCATCACCCTCTCTGCCTGACCTGTGCTTTGTGTCCCTGCCCAAGTAGCTGAAACACAAACTTTGAGATTTCATTTATGAATCACATACACACAAACACACACACACACACACACACACACACACACACACACACACACACACACACACACACACACACACACACACACACACACACACACACACACACACACACACACACACACTCCTGGGAAAGGCTGGCACAGGTTTATCAGCTATGGCACCTTTTGTCCACACTTAAAGGTAGTTCCGACTGCCACAGTCCAGCTCTTTATCAGCTACAGTAAGGCCCTTACCAAAGGGTGACAAATCCTACTGTGTGATGTGCCTATTAGCCAAATGGTAAGTGTGACCAAGACTGAGCCTATTGGTGCGGACTATACAGAGTTACTAATACACATGCAAGTACTCTAAGAGCTTACTTAGTTCTATAGAGACTAGACACAATTACAAGGTTTACCTATATTTAATAATAACTAATAAAGGAACAAGACAATACTCACTCAATACAGTAACTATAGAGTTCAGACTCACAGGGAATAATTTCAGACAGCATTACAAGGCAGTCTGAAATAATTACAGCAAACATCTATGGTAATAGGTTCATAGGTTCATAGGATGAACCTAGGCTATTGGTCTGAAGGCCCTTATAGGCCTAGCCAAGACTTTTGCCCATGTTCCTTCAAAGTCAGCACCTGTTTCCCCTGTCCAGCAGGGACAGAGGTGGGATCCCAGGGGTGTATGTTCTGTTTCCTATCCAGTCATACAGCTTCCTCTTAAAGAGACCTAGAGAGGTACTCTGCATGACATGGAGGGGGACTCTATTCCACAATTGGCCGCATCTTTGGGACACAAATCCATCCTGAAAACAAGTTCTATTCATATCACAGACCAGGTTAAGGCCTTGCATGCAGGTTGCTTGAGTTTAGTTTGTCTTGCAGATATGTAAAATCTCCATCAGGTCTGGGTCAGACATAGCATTGTATGCCAGATAGAGGTCACCTCTGAGGAGTCTGTATGAAACAAGGTAGAGTGATAGGGCTTGTAGCCTATCTGTGTATGGTAGATTTTTGAGGCCCTGGATTCTCCTGGTGAGGAACCTCTGTGGTCTCTCCAGCTGCTGCATGTGCTTTGCAAGGTACATGCCAAATGGGGCATTGTACTCAATAATGGGCCTTATAAGGGAAGAATACATGGATGTTATGACCTCCTTGTCCCTGGATGAGATACCCTTACATATGAGGAGGCCATGTAGGAAGCTTTCCATACAATGGAAGCAACATGGTGGTCAAAAGTCAGGTTGCTATCAATCTGGGTGCCTAAATCCCTCATAACTGACTGCATACTTAGGACATTGTTATTAATGTGATAATTTGTGGGGACATCACTCTCCTCAAAGGGGATGAAGATGCATTCTTTTGTATTCAGCTTGAGGCCATATTTCTGACACCAGTCATTTGTTTGGGTGAGACCCTCTTGGAGGATAGCCACATCCCTAAGGGAATTGATGACATCTCCCAGCTTGCAGTTATCTGCAAACTTGGTTAGCCACAGCCCACTGGTTTTGGCCTGCACCTCTGAAAAGTATATCCCACATAACAGAGGCCCCAAGAACAAACCGTGGGGTATGCCACTCAATACGGGTCTCCTGCTGGAGGTGACTTCCCCTATTTTGTCTAGGTGGGTTCTATCAGTGAGCCAGTTAGCTACTCATCTGGTAACATACAGATTGATGCCTAGTTGAGAGAGTTTATCTATTATGCCCGAAAGGGGAATAGTGTCAAAGGCTTTGGCCAGTTCAAGGTAGGTGGTGTGCACTGTCTTTCCCTCATCCATGACTTTGGTGACTGTCTCAAAAATGTCAAGCAAATGTAACAGACATGACCTCCCCTTCATGAAGGCAAACTGTGTGGGATCGAGTGTTTGGATGTTAACAATATCCTTGTTAATGAGGTCCATGATAATTCAGTCCATGGCTTTGCAGATCAGGCTAGTTCAGCTGATGGGTCTATAATTTCCTGGATCGGTGGATGCTCCACCTTTGTGTAAAGGGATGACAGTGGCTGTCCTCCACTCAGCTGGGACAGAGCCGGTAGTCAGGCTTTGATTGACTAGGATGCCTAATGCTGCTGCAAGTTCCTGCCTGAGTTTATGTAGGATGTAGCTTGGGATGTTATCATGTCCCATGGAGGCTGTATATTTTGCCTTTGAGAAAGCAGTAATGGCCGGATCCCTAGATATAAGGGGAAGGGGACATGTACTGGGAATGTCCTGATTTACTGATGGGGGGACAGAGGGATGAAATTTTCACTGAATCTATCAGCCAGCAGGTTTGCTATATCTACGGCATTTGTATATGTGTTGTCTTTGACCACCAGTTCTAAACAGATCTGGGTGCTACCTTCGAGATTCTGGACATATGTGAAGAAGGCCTTATGATTGTTTCTACTAGATGTGGCCAATCTGGATTCGAAGTTTGATTTGGAGGATTTCACTAGTGCTCTCATATGCTTGTTTAGGCTAAGGAAAGATTGCTTTCAATTGGGTACCCTCTCCTTCTTGGTCCTGGACAGCACTTTTTTCCTTTTGTTACAGAGTTTATTTATTGCAGGTGTCCACCAGACAGGTTTACTCTTCCTTGCGGAGGATGATTTACCCCTGTCAGGTATTCCTGATTCCATGCATCTATATAAATGATCATATAGTAATTTGGTATAGTTTTGGATATTGGTGTCAGTTTCTAGAGGGGGGAGGGGGCTGTGAAGCTGTTTATACCATCCCTCAGGAGGCTGTAATCAGCTTTGGAAAAGTGTTTTTGTTTGACCCTAGCTACAGGGGGGTCACGGGAGATGGTGACGTCAAACATGACCACTTTATGGTCTGATATTACAAGGGAGGATGATACTGCAGGGATGCTACAGTTGTTACTCATGTTGTTTAATACCAAGTCCAGGATATTATCACCTCTTGTGTGGGTATCAACTAGCTGTTCCAAAGCATTTGCATTGACAAAATCGATAAATCTTTGGCCATTTGTGTTCTGGCAAGAGCAGTACTTCCAGTCTATGTTTGGGTAGTTAAAGTCACCCAGGATCAGGTTAAAGGGTTGAATATGGATAGATTCAATCAGGTCTAGATAGGCAGTTTGGGGATTTTGGGTCAGATTTTGTGTCCGGTAGCTAGCTATGATTTGAACAGGGGTCTTGTCAATAGTTAACTGCACCTGGAGTGTCTCCTGTGCGTCATACAGTTTGACTAGTTTGGAGGTGCGTATGTCTTTAATATATTTTGAAACTCCACCTCCTTTGGCTTTACTACCCACAGTTTGAGGTCTGAATGTATGATAGGATGAGTAACCAGGTGTGGCTGGGGTGCTCTCCACAGCTTTGAACCAGGTTTCTGTGACTGCGCAGATGTCAGCATTTTCCATGGTTAAGACTGTTTGCAGTGAGTGCAGTTTCACATTTAGACTCCTAGCATTTAGCAGCATGACCTTTAATTTGGGTTTTGTTGCTATTATGTTGGTAGTTTTAACCTCATCACTTTCTTGACAATATTCCTGCCTGTATGGTTTAAATAAGGCCATATTTCCATAATTTGCCATCACTGGAGCATTTTCAAAAATGCTGAGCCAAGCTGAGCAGGGTGCAAACCCGCTAAGCTGAGTTGAGCAGTGCTTAAGGTGGCAATTGCTGAGCAGTGATTAGCAGTGCACAACTCCACTTAGCTGAGCTGAATACTACTCAGAATAGGACATCTTAGCAATACTCAAGCAACCTAAGCAGAGCTAA
This sequence comes from Protopterus annectens, assembly GCF_019279795.1. Lineage (NCBI taxonomy): Eukaryota > Metazoa > Chordata > Ceratodontiformes > Protopteridae > Protopterus > Protopterus annectens. The sequence goes on from NC_056737.1 coordinate 1,075,694,534, forward strand.
GCACTGCTAAGTATTGCTCAGACAGGTCCTGTTTAGGCATTCCTTAGCTTGGCTTACCAGTGCTTAGCAAAACTGAACTAAGGGCAAACAAACATTTTCACTTAAAAAAAGAAGTCAGAATTGAATATTAATTACTCATTAGTGATACATTATTATTAAGTGTATATATTTTACTTAAGCAATAACCGACAATGTCGGTGTGGTTTATTAAGGTTTACTCATGGTTGTTCTGGTTTAATCATGAGGTGATTAAATAAAGGTAGCTGTGGGTAAATCTTACTATACCACAACCACAGGTTCGGTTTTTGCTATTATACAATGACATTATTTAAGCAAAAATATTTACTTTTCTTAAGTAAATGTCTTTGTATACCAGCGCCATGCTGTCCTTCCATGTTTTTCCAGTATCCGGGGGCTTTTTCTGATGTACTGTGTATGTATATGGGACTTGCATTCCCATGCATACCCACTACATCAGTGTTTTGCAAAGGAAGCAATGCAGAAATGAAGATCTCCGTTGCTCCATTTTTGTTTTCAATTTTTTTTATATGCAAAAATAAAATGTCAGACAGTTTAGGGGTAGGGGAGAGAGAGAGAATGGAGGAAATACAAGGAAAATCAGGTATGTGTCTTTAGTTTTGAATAACGTACCTGATTTACATAGTATTTTCTCTGTCCTGTCTCTCTGCTATGTTCAGAGTCTGGATTACATTATTTTTGTTAGAAAAATATCAAATTACAGTATATAGCAATGGAATAGAGTCGGGGCAACCGGACCTTTTTCCATTGATATATGCTAGGATTTACATCAGGCACACTGATTGGGCTGAACAATCAGTGTGCTCATTTTGGAATATCAATGACCAGTCATGGTATAATTTACATGACCTCTGTCTATGTGCATTCATTACAGTACCTTGGGGTGTGAATGCACCGTATGGGACCCCTGTGTTTAAATGGGGGCTTTCACCTTATATCTCCACTGACACTGGGAATATGGACCAGCTACACTACCCTGGTTAACACATATTAATTACTACATCATTAAATAAAATAAAAAATATATAAAACTGTTTTCCCATGTAAAAGCTAAATGCCCTGTCTTGGTATTCAAACTGTGCACCTACTACATGACAAGCCATGCATCTAACCACTAAGATAACAGAGCAGGAAAAACAATGCACTTACTTAAGAGTGAACCTGAAAGCTACCCTAAAACTTATAGACCAATAACTTGTCTTCCAATGACGTATAAACTATACACGGAAATTGACGCCGACAGAGATTATAATAATTTAGAAGAAAACTCAATTATGGTAGTAGAACAAAAGGGAAATAAAAGAAAGTCATATTGAACAAAGGATAATCTGTTGTTAAACAAAGTTATAGTGGAGAACTGTAAGAAGGGGAAGAATCTAAGTATGGCATGGATTACTACAAAAAAGCATTTGATAGTATCCCGCATTCATGGATAAAAGAGTGCTTAAAAATGTATAAGATACACCCTACACTGATTGACTACATTACAGTGACCATGCCACAGTGGCAGACCACTTTGCAATTAAGCCATGATAAAGTACAGAATATTATCCCAGGGATAAAAATTCAAAGGGGGATATTCCAGGGTGACTCGTTGTAACCGTTGCTATTCTGCCTTGCCATTAATCCATTAAGCTGTTTACTTAACAGCTTAGGCCATGGCTACAGTTTGGCTCCAAGAAAACAACAGTCTAATGACTTCTCATCTTCTCTTTGTCAATGATTTAAAACTGTATAACTCATCAGATGAGGAACTGAAAGCACAGCTGCAGGTTGTCAAAACCTTTTCAGATGATATTGGAATGTGATTTGGTCTTGATAAATGTACAAAAGCAACCTTTAAAAAAGGAAAACTGCAGCACCAGGAAAACATCAGTTTGGGACAAGAATGTGATATAAAAGAACTTAAGCAAGAGGGAGTGTATAAATACTTGGGAATTGATGAAGGATCAGCAATAAAACATGAACAAGTGAGAATGAAACTCAGTAAGGAGTACTTTAGACGACTTAAATTAATCCTGAAAATAGCATTGACATCTAGGAACAAGATCCAAGCTATAAATCAATTTGCTCTTCCTGTCCTAATTTATAGTTTTAGAGTGACTGACTGGCCCCAAAAAGTGTTGGATAGACTGGATATTAAAACAAGAAGGATGCTTCATGCTTACCAAATGATTGGGCGGCCATGGTGGTACAGCGGTTAGCGTTGTCGCCTCACAGCAAGAGGTTCTCTCGTTTGATTCTTGGCTGGGGTGTCTTCTGTGTGGAGTCTGCATGTCCTCCCTGTGGTTGCGTGGGTTTCCTCCGGTTTCCTCCCACATCCCAAAGACATGCAGTAGGTGGATTGGACACTCTAAATTGGCCCTAGGTGTGAGTGTGTGTGTGCCTTCTGTGGAAGGTTGGGCGCCGTGCTGGCAACTCGACACTGTAAAACTCCACTGCCAATCATGAGCAGACAGATGATCCGCTGTGGCAACACCTAACCAGGAAAAGCCAAAAGAAGAAGAAGTGTATACCAAGATTATATATTCCCCGTTCCGAAGGAGGGATGGGCCTCCTTGAAATTGATTACATGTATAGATCTGCAATCGTGGGACTCCACACATTTACTGACCTCACAAGATCCAAATGTAGTGAAAGCTTTGAAACATGAGGAGAATAAATCTAAGATGATGTCTCTGCTTAATTTAGCAGAAGCATATCGACGTCAATCAGGAATGAAAATCAAACCAAAAGTGGATAAAAACCAGGCAGCAACTGAATGTGCTAAAAAACAAAAGAAATAATATAAGGTGAAAGACCAGATGAGAAGGCAAGAAATGTGGAAAAAACATAACTATAGTTGCAAGTATAGAAAACTTCTGGAAGAGCCTCATATTGATCAAGAACGAACGCAAGAATGGTTAAGGAGAGGTGAATTCAAACCAAGAAATGAAAAGTTAATATTGGCAGCCTAAGATAGTGGGCTATGTACACGCTGGTTTACAAAGTCCATTGAACATGTGGGAGAAACAGACATATGTAGGTTTTGTAAAATCGAATTGGAAACAGTCACACACCTTGTTGCTGGTTGCGACGCACTAATGGCAGAGAGACTGTATACTGAAAGGCATAATAATGTGGCGAGACTGTTACACTGGAGATTGCGCAAACATTATGGTATCAAAGTGGCTGAAAAATACTGGAAACATGAGCCACAAAGAATCATAGAAAATGATGAAGTTTATATCATATGGGATCACCCAATTCCCACAGTTCAAAAGATAGATGTTAGAAAACTGGACATAGTGGTCCAAGAAAAGAAGACAAAAGTAGCATTGATCATTGAAATTGCCACACCCAGTGACTACAGTCTCTTGTGTACAGAGAGACACAAAGTCAAAAAATACTTGGTTCTGCAGGCAGAAATGAGAGCCATGTGGAAGAAAGATACCCAGACAGTTCCAATAGTAGTAGAAGCAATGGGTCTTATAAAAAAGAATTTACAGTCGTATGTACGTACATATGTTACCAACTCATGTAACACCATACAAATTGCAGAAGGAGTCATTACTGGACATATTGCAGGTGCTACGAAGAGCAATTTTGGCTGACATCAAAGAGTAAAATAATACTAATTTCATGAACTTTAATTGTACTTTGACTTAGGAATGGGGTCCATTCCTGTCATGGTATTAGACACCCAAA